>NC_135437.1:23275945-23383445 GCF_051991255.1 Vanacampus margaritifer | reverse complement strand
ATATATTAGATTTACCGTATTTTTTAAAGTCTTAAATTTTCTCAAAAATCGACGGCGCGCCTAGTAATGAATGAAATGCGCCTTTTGCGTGGACCGACTTCCAAAATCTGTTGTAAATGTTGTTGAGCGACTTCGGTAAGCGTTCCACTTGACTGACCGTGTGGGAGCATTTCCGTTGACGCGTTGCTTATATACGGGAAATACGGCCCTGGTTGAGGCCTGGCAGGCATGATGAGAACCCGAAAGAGTCGACTGAAAGATGACGTTTCGTTGAAACTGCCACCTGAGGTGATTATATTGGGAGGCAGCACCGAGCGAGTTACGCCACAATTTGTGAATGGGTTGCGCAGGCTTGGGCGAACGTGTCTGCTTGCACTGTTGTTTCGAGCTCAAAAAGTCCTTTATGATTTCAAGATGCCAAAATGTGCACATCATTTTTTGTTTTTGTCTATCTGATGACATTGTTTTTAAAAATAAATCAAGACTTTATGTTCAAGCAGTTACTTGAGTATTCTTTTCACAGGGATGTGATTTGACCAAAGTGAAATTATCTGAAAATTTAGCCGGGGGTCTGGGGGCCGCTGGCACCCAGCTAGGTCCAGGGCAGTGCCCTGGTGGGGGGACAAGGCTCATGGGTTTTCCGTGTTTTTAAGTACTTTCAATGCACTCACATGACAAAGAAATAGACAAAACAACAGCATAAATTTTCAATGTATATTGAACTATCCCATATAAAATGGCAGTTTTAGTCAACTCAAAATCAGTCACATTCAAAAACATTGGACTGCCTTTGCTTTTAAAAACTATCACTGAGAATATCATCATATCTAACTAATGTGATTACTAAGTTAACACATAAATAATGTTGAAGAGTTCAAATTTCATGAACAAATAATTGTATCATGACCAAATGAAAAGTAACTCATATTAGAGCATACCACAAATGTCTTTGTTATAGCAGAAGATGTTATCTGTCGGAGTCATGTGCATACACAATGAACTACAAAAAAAAAAAAAAAAAATTATCTGAATTTTTTTTTTTGGGGGGGGGGGGGGAGATAAAAAAAGCGGAATTCCGCGAATTAGCGGAACAATCACATCCCTGCTTTTCAGCAAATACATTTTTACCTGTACTGGAGTGATTTTTGTTTTCGTTAACTACTTTTTACTTTTACTTGAAAAATATTATTTTAAAGTAACGCTACTCTTGCTTAATTACAATTTTTGGCTACTCTACCCACCACCTCTGGCCGCTTCCATTCATTTATATAAACATTCTGTTATTTATACTAAATACCACGTAAGCCAACTTGACCCAGCCTTCATAAAGTCAGTCAATGTTTAATTTATTGAATCCACAGAAGTGCAAAATTGCACAATTCACATTTCTCACCTGTGAACAAACTTCTTGACAACTTCCATTCCCGCATTCAGTTCATTCAGGGCTAGGATGTACTCCTGAGTGAAGAGGCGCAGTCGTGGACACTTTCCAAAATCCTGCAAAAACGCGCAGAACACAAAACCTGACTCATCCCCACTGAATAAAGCTCACGAGGACAACTGAGATTCATGACGGCCATCATTTCTCACCATGTTGTGTTTAAGGATTCTCTGGACCACGGGAGTGAACACTTCTATAACAACCATGGAACGCGGTCGCTCCCGACAATGCTGCAAAAAGTCAAGGCCATCTTAGTGATATAAGACACATGGGATGTGGCTAATAAATCGCTACGATTTGTTACAGCTCCAGGACATCTCATCCCCTCACCTTACAGAAGAACTCACAAAGATCTGGGGGTGGATGGTTGTTTTCCAGAAGAGGTGCAATTGCCTGTAAATACAGAGGAACAGCCAGACCCAGGGCACTGTTAAAAACAATATTCCAAAGAGGGCCGGGGGGGGAATAAGTCAAAATGTCAAAACTATACACAGGTGAATTCAAAATAACATTACAGGAAAAAGCTCCTGTGTTTGTGCTCAGATAGATACCACTACATTACATTACATTATAATACAATAATAATAATAATAACAACATTAACCAATGTTTCAATGAAAAGTAACAGTGGTTGATGTTATTATTATTGTTGCTATTGATAAGGAAAAAAAATATATGTATATGTAAAAGTACGACAATATATGCATAAGGCACAGACTGTTCAATGTATTCACTGTTAATAATAGTCTTTGTTATTAATAATGAAGATATATTAGCTGTATATTAGCAGTTTTTTTGTTTACTTTACATACTATTTATTGTGTAACGGATGTTAAAAGGGGTAGGACATGATAAGTTTATGCTTCCTACTCCTTTTTAAAAATGTGTAGTTCATGATTGGGTGAAACACTGAAACTTTCTTATGTTGCTTTCGTTGCTTGAATGTTGTGTTTGTTTTAGATGTTTTTTTTTTTTTAATATTTTGTCTTTACATGTACTTTTATAATCAGTTTTTTTCTTTATATACATGTCTGAAATAAGATTGAAAAAAAAAACAACTACTGTATATCCACCGGGCCAACACAAAACGTATGCCATTACTCATAAAACATTGTCAATGTCATCACTTTTGTTGTATTTGTTTTTTTTGTTTTTTCAGAGCTCAGTATTGTTCATTCAATTTGACATCATCATTGCTCTCTTTTTTTTTATTTTTTATTATTTTTTAAATATATATACATATATATATATATACACACACATATATATATATATTTTGTATGTGGGTGAGTATGTGTATGTGCGTGTGTGTGTGCGTGCGTGCGTGCGAGCGTGTGTGTATTCATCAGTTCACCTAAAGCCCATTAAAAAAAAATCCCATACTAATAATATAATATAATAATAAATTGTCAAATGCAGAAACATCAATGTAAGTTATCACGATGTAGTGGCTCTCGCTAACAGACAGAATTAAGTAACCGGAATTAGGTTAAAAAATTCTATATACGTAGACCATGTTTCTATAAATTTTGATATTTGGTTTTTATTTGAGGCAGATATTTTTTCCATTAAAATGTGATTTATGAGGAGGTTAGACCATTGGTCGATATTCAGAGTTTGTTTATTTTTCCAGTTAACAAGAATTGTTTTTTTAGCGATAGTAAGGGCTACAAGTGTAGATTGAAATTGTTTTTTTTGTTGTATTTGTACCGAAGCGGAATAAAAAAAAAAAATAAATTATCAAACTACGTCTGACAAATATCGGATATCAACACCCGCAAAACGAAATATGTAAATGTGTGTCCCTCCCTCTTACCACAATGATGTTTTCGTGATCCTGTGCGCTGAGATTGGAGTTCTGAGGGCAAAAAGATAAAGATACAAATGAATGGCAGAATAAAAAAAGAAAAGAAAAAAACACAATAAAAAAAGAAGAAAAAACTACGGAAGACAAAAGGACAGAAAAAAGAAATACAAGAATGAATTGTAGTGATTATGCCTAGCTGAGATAAAGCACCTTGCCTAAAATTGTCTGCCTCAGAGAAAATGACAACCAGACAAACAAGAGCAAGATGTCGAAAATTGGGAACTCTCAGTAACCGAAGAGATATTAGATGCCAAAGGAAAGTCACGGAAACATCTCATACTGTACAGTTTTGACATACAGATAGGTTAAGTCATATTGATGACATCATTTTAATCAGTAACACTCTATATAATATTCAACATCACATTGTGACTTGTGTACAATATCAATGTAATCAATACATGATTTGATGAACAAAACCCCCCCTACCAGCAACAAGTCTGAAATTAAGCTTATTTCATTTGCCTACAAAAACATTAAAAAGGTTTCATTGTAGCTCAACTATATATCTTTTTTTTGCCAAATGTGCCACCTTTACCTTTGTGTATGATGAATGAAGTCGACCAAAATAAAACCGT
Organism: Vanacampus margaritifer; assembly: GCF_051991255.1. NCBI lineage: Eukaryota > Metazoa > Chordata > Actinopteri > Syngnathiformes > Syngnathidae > Vanacampus > Vanacampus margaritifer. The sequence continues at coordinate 23,379,559 of NC_135437.1, read as the reverse complement.
GATTAGTAAACGTGTTATTTAAAAACATGACAATTTCCACATGGTTGTGTATGCGTGTTGCGACCTCGGCCAGCAGAGTGGAGATGATATGTAAAGGGGCCTGATGGATGGACTCGTCCTGCAGTGGTGAGGTCAGAGCCATGTCCACGAGCGCTCTGATCTCCTTCAGCACAACATCCCAGCGGCTTGGGTTGTTCAACACCTTACGGTATTTGTAGATCTTTTTCTACATGGAAAATAAGTCACCACCGGCTTTTCAGTTCATGCCACAGATGCATCAAATGAACAGCATTGCATAAGACCAAAATCTTTGCTTTCTTGATTACAAATAGTTGATGTAGAACAAGGGTGCCCATTACATCAATGGGGGTGTGGTCGATACCATGACATTAATTTACTCGCTGCCAGTCATTTAGTTGCAGTTCACAGTTTACGGTTCAAAGAAGTGTGAAACGTTGAGTCGTAGATTTGTGTTTAAGTAATTTTCTGCCACTAGGTGGCATTAGCGCTTCGTGTTGGACGTTAGTGACAGGAACACTACATTTTTCTTTTCAAATTCAGAGCAGCTGGAATTCGGAACGTTAAGCAACTTTGCCATTTTGGTCATTGTAAATTACAACTAGTCACCGGTCTTCACAAATACATGTTTTCGTTTCAATTTTGTCATATTGACAGCTTTACATAACGGTGTATGTAAAATAAAGCATGAACAACAATTGTATTTACATTTTTAATGCCTCTTGGCATCATATTAATGTTTCTTAAAACCATTTAAGGCTTTAATTGGGGGAAAAACTCCATTTAATAACTTTTATTTAAGTAAGTAAGTCAGGTATTTCCATACAGAGTGGGATGAGGACTTTTCTTTCTTTCCATGTTTCCTCATCCGCCAGTGGACAATCGCTACACCAAAGAAGGGACATTTTTGAGTCATTGATAAGAACATTAACAAGCGCCAGTCGCATTCCACAATGAGATGATCATTTGGAAGTGTGCTCAGCAGCTACTGTCCGGACTATGCATCTCTGGCTGATTCCATTCAGTTCAATTAATCTGATTAGTATAAAAACAAAACAATTTACGCTAGTTAAGTCAGCACATTGCGACGCTTTGTGTATGAAATGTGCTATGGGCTAGAGCTAAAATTAATCGATTAATCGACAAGTAATCAATTATCAAATTAATCGGGGAAAAAAATAATAATAGAGTAATCGTTTGGAGCCATTTTTTATTTAAAATTGCCCAAACCCTTTGATTTTCAGCATATTAACAGTAATTGTTCACTGATTTCTATAGTCCATCATGAAAGAAGACCGATTATCTTCTATTTAGTCATTTGCATAACACCTGTTTTTACTTTTACCTTTTTATTTAATCACTATAAGAATACAAAGTCCCTCCCCCCCACCAAAAAAAACAAACAATTACTGGTTAATGAACAGTAATTGGGGAAAAAATGTTTTTGTAATACATTTTAATGCAAAATTAAAATGAATCTGATTAGTCGATTAATCAATTGAATAATCGAGATTAATCGATTCTAAATATTTTCGATAGTGACAGCGCTAAAATGTGCTATATAAATAAACATGCCTTGTGTTGACATGCCTAGTTGTACTGTGCAATATACATTCATGCAGTTACACAAGCTACACTAGCATATTTATACACATAAAGAATTATATATATATATATATATATTTTTTTTTAAGTACGTTTTGCATTTTCATTGGAGGTTTAAACTTATTTTAAGTAGCTTGCAAGCTGACAAAGTGTGGGAAAGCCTGATAGAGATGCTCCATAACCGAAACAGTTTAGCTTTTCTTGGAATTGCTGTTTTTTTTTTTTAAATAATTTGATTATTATCATTATTATTAGAAAATCAATTTTCCAGTGAAAGAGGGAGCAACTGCGAAAGTGGGCGTGGTCAATCCCGGCCAATCTAAAGCAGCGCCTTTCATTCCCTCCACTAGTCACACAATCTCCTTCAACCATAGCATTGCACCGTCTCACGTATACAGTATTAGAAGCTGCTGTGGGAATATAATCACACAGTGCAATATGATTTCAGCACAATCTTATCGTAGTATCAGTATGAAACCAAAAGACATGCTTACCTTCCATTGTAAGGAGTGAAACCACTGGTCCCTTAAGTAGCTGTTAGCAGCCTGCAGGACCACACAAAAGAAGACACATGTCATTCGTCACATTTGGTCAGAGGTATAAGAAAGCAAACCAGCATACTCGAAAGGTTCTTCAGGTAATCGTGGAATGTATGTTAGACCTTGCCTCATATTACTCCTTATATTTATATGTTAGAAGAAACAACGAGATGTACACAATAATAATAAAAGCTGTCAAAGCTTATAATCAAGTTACTTCCTTGTAATCAGGATTTATGGCAGCTGTATACAGTTATACCGTAGCCCAAGTTTTCAAGCTGCCAGCAAACAACCTTGCTCGATTTTGCCTGTGTGATAAACACTGGACGTTTGCCTAAAATCACAAACGAGATCTAACCACCTGGCAGGGAGCATTGGTAAGCTGGAAATTTTGTTATGTAATGATTATAACACGGTGGGTTACAGTAGTCGGGTTACACTGTGGTAATTAGAGAAATAGATGAACAGCAACCACTACATTTGACAATGACACCTTTGTGTGAGACTTCTTAAAATGAGAGCTGAAAGTTATTCCCACGTCAGTTGCAACATTGGTTGAACAAATGTAAATGTCAGACCATGGAAACGTAAATAAATAAACATGACATTTATTATTAGTGGACAAAAATATTCAAAGCTTTCTTTCTAGCCCTGGGTGAAGACGTACTTCCCTCCCTTGTTTAATAACGAAATGTAGCTAATCATTTATCATTTTCACTGACCACACCCAAGCCAATTTACCTCAGAACTGTTTAATGAAGAAATCACTTAAATAGATCTTGTCAGACATAATGAAGTCGGCCAAAAGATCTTAGGCCATGTACACACGGAAGCAAAGCCAACAAACAGAAACGTTTCAAGACATGCGTGTGTCCAAAAGAAGACGCTGAGGACGTTTAACGTCTGTAATGTATATGCCAAGTCTGGAGTGGCGCTGTAGCGCTGCCACAGGGAGTTAACGGAAAAGCGTAGAAGAAGAATCCGCGAAGGAGACGAACCACTGATCTGGATAGCCAAGAGGCAGCCATATTACTCCTCCCAAGAAACGTTTCTCGCCTTACGATCCTATTTATTTACAGTATCGAAATTGGAGAACATTTGAGACTTAGTAGAAAGAGCATGATTTATGATGTTTTAAATTTGTTAAAATATAAACAAGAGGACTTCAGACATTTTACAACTTGCCTTAAATACATGTATGAATTATATGCTTAATGATGTTTACAGGGGGGAAACTTGTATATTTTTTTATTAAAGAATTATGACTGTAAGTCAACAAGAGATGACTCTGCCATCTAGGTCTAGGAACTGGGGGATAAAAGAAAAGGGGGACTTCAAAGTAGTTTATAAGTAGTCTGCTCTCGAGATGGTAGGAGTAAGATGGCTGCCCTGTGACTTCAACAGCTTGCGTGTATGGGCTATCCAGTAATATACAGACGCTCCCCTACTTACGAACATTCGAGTTACGAACAACGGTACATACGAACATGTCTGCGCGCATGTCAAAAAATGTTCGGAAAGAGATGCTGTAAGTTCGATTTTGTATTGCGCACCTTTTTCCGAGTACTGTAGTGCTTCTTTCCGCCGCTAATACCGATGCTTGGCGCTGTGAGAGCTCACCCAGCATTGGAGGCTCAGCAACGTGTTGAGGAGGAGGAAGAAGAAGAAACGCCTGTCGCTCATAGATAAAGCCATCGCACTCTTCGAGCAGCAAGACCCAAATATTGAACGTTGCACAAAGGTTGCAAATCAATTGAATGATGCCATACAGTGCTACCGCATCATTTATGATGAAAAAAGAAGAAAACTGTGCAATCGTCGTTAGATCGCTTCTTTCGGCCAGTTTCTAGTAAATCCTCCAAGGAAGACACTCATCAACCCTCATCTTCTTCTCCTCGACCCTCAACTTCTTCCTACATTGAAGTTACGGAGGAGGAAGTAACTTTTGAAGCCCATTCCAGCGACGACGAAGAACCTCTCATGATATAAAATCCTCCTCTTCCTCCTCCTCCTCCATCAAATCCTTAAGCATCGAGTACATCTTCCAAAAGTAACTTAAACTTCATTTTATTTATCTTATTACGTACATGTACATACTGTGTGTGTCTCTCGCTCTCTCTCTCTAACATACGTAGTACAGTACTGTACGTATTCTCTTTAAACATAAATTATAATACAAAATATAGCACTGAAGCAACTTACGAACAAATTCACCTTACGAACCATCGCTCGGAACGTAACTCGTTCGTAAGTTGGGGAGCGTCTGTATACAGATCAGTGAGACGAAAACAGGAGAAGTGACAATGGCGGGTGATTCAAGAACAACAACATCACGCAAAATATTTTGCTATAAAGGCATAAGCAAACTAAGGAGGTTGCGCAAAACGATGACGACACGGCTATCCGCCATTGTTGTTGACAGACTGGCGGTTAATCATCACTAGAGGAGATCCTGCATATGGTGTCCACATTGGAACGTATGAGGCGCATTTTGAAATCTTTCCACTCTGGAGCCCAGTTCCAAAAGTGATCGGTTTCAAGCTCTGAAACTGCGCCGCCATGTGGACGAACTGCCCAAATGGTAAAAAACTTGTGCGGATACATTGAAACGGGCTTTCGTATGGACGGAGCCTTAAACAGATGCAACGATCCACGATCCGAATAAATTTAAGTAAAGATGAGAAATAAAGTCATTGATATATTCCATCAATCTCGAATAAGGATGGACACTGAACCCCGGTCCAAACTGGCCCCAGTGCTCAATAATTAGAGACCACAGTATCGTTGGAAGCTCTCACACACACACACACACACACACAATTACTCTCACACTCTCTCTCCCCTCTCTTGCCATTAAACACAATAACAAATAAACCAAAATATGTAATGTTTCAAAAATGAGAGCAAATTTGAAAAACAACACCATTTTAGGATTCAGCGACATCAAAATACAGTGGCACCTCGGACGGAGTTTGAACAGAATTCGTTCCTGCGAAGTGTTCAAAGTCCGAATTGCTCAACCTCCGAAACACTTTTTCCCATAGGAAATAATGTAAAAGCAATTAATACGTTCCCAAGCTCCAAAAATAGAAAATTCCCATTTTAATTTCTATTTATGTTTTTTACATTTACAGTACAGTGCAGTACTGTATTTAAACACTAAAAAATACCTTACCTTTTTGTTGTTGTGGTGTGATGGCATCAGTGGATGATAAATGCTATGTTAATGCTTGCTTAAGTTAAGTGCTGTTTTTGTGTATTTTACATTGGGCATATTGTTAGACTACTAAGCGGTCCTTGCGTGCATTGTTTAACGTCAGGCACGTTGTTGAACAGCTAAGGGGGGTCCTCGTGCCAGTATTTACAGAAGTAGTCACGGTAGATAATCTCCTTTCTAATTCCACTGTGGTTCGTAGCACTGTATGTTTTTCTTTGCTGCCACTGGCACTGTTGTCTTTCTTTGGTCCAATGGCGAAGAAAGTTGTCGTAGAAAAGTCAAAATGCACTCGTGAGTATGGAGCACCTCCGGGAGTATTCACGATCTGACTGGAAATGAGCAACGCATCGTTTCAACTACCGCAACGTGAGCATTTGACATTGCTAGGCTTCGCTCAACTTCACTCGGCTACACGTTTTCAAGGTACGTTCGGTTTAGCTTGCTTTGCTTGGGTGTTCAAATTCCGAAAATGAATTCAAACTCCGAAGCATTTTTTACTCAGATTTTTTGGTTGAAGTCCGATTTGTACGAGTTCCGAGACGTTCAAACTCCGAGGTTCCACTGTATCCTAAAACCCTTTAAACAAACACTTTATCCTAGCGTAACTTATTTTCCTTGCATTTCCATTTTGTGTGCAAAAATGATGTTTTACTGAATTTTCGTGTTCAGTGTCACCACTCACCTTGGTACATTAACTGGCTACTTAGCTTTACTGTCCTTGTGTTTTAACTCAGTCAGTGTCAGACAGTTTGATTATAGTGCTTACATATAGTGCTACAGAGAGAAGCAGTTGAATTGAGAGGATGATCGTTTGTTTATAAAACTTGGTTTAGCCCTGAACAATTTGTTCCCCTCACTTTTGAAATGATGGCTGTGAAATGTAAACTACTATATATATTGGCTACAATATGTGCCAGCAGCCTTTTTTTTTTTTTTTTTTTTTCAAAATAATACTATAACCAGATCCACAGTGAAACCTCCAAAGTCAAATGTTTCTAAAGTCATACAATTTCAGGGGGGAAATGCCTCAAATTAGTGCCCATTGTCAATTAGTGGAGTGATGTGACGCATAACAATGGTAAACGCCAAGACCAGCTACTCCCATGTCCACAATTGATTCCATTATTTTCAGAAACATACACAGTAACACTGTTAGCTAATGCTAATCGGTGCCAGAACTGCAGCTCTGCTTGCCTTTTGGTGTGGACGTGATAGTACTTCAGCTTTTGTGTCAAAGTGGTTCTTCGGCCAGCCTCACCGCCAAGTCAATGGCGTGTCGCCACTTGGGGTGGGGACAGCTATTATGTCAATTGGCCTGACTTTTTTGAAACTGTGGGGCGGAAGTGCAGAACGGATCGATCACACACCAATTTTCAGAAATAGAAATAACAACGATTGACTTTGTTGTCTAATTTCACACTTTCCGTGTGACCAGGCACTACACAGACCCAACTAAACACCGTCTGTGTAGTCCATTAAGGTTTTATGACAGTTGACGCTGAAACAAATGGTCAAGTCAACCAGCGTCACGGAACAGATTGTGGTCAACTTTAGAGCTTTCACTGTCTGTAGAGGTGCTACATGATTTGGTTTTCAAATCGTTATGTAATCAATAATTCTGGGATGAACAACCAACCTTGCCAATGCTGCCACATCCCACACACATTGAAAAGATTTTAGAATTTTACCTGCAGCAGGACGGTGCCACCGGGGAAGCTGAGCTGGACACAGTACTTTGGTGCATTGTCCCACGAAAGCAGTTGCAAGTCCTCTATGGAGCTGTAGGACAACGACGTCTCCATGTAACCAGTGGGCTGTGCACAAGAGAGGGGAAAAAAAATAAATAAATCACACTTTTGGGACTGGATTTGACAAAGTAGCATTTCTTCTTGCTGGTTGTAATCCGGAAAAACAAAACAAAAACAAATGTACCCTGGGCTGACTTGCTCTGAATAGACAACGAAAACAAAGACAAATTCCCGCAACTCTGGAGACTGGTGGAGAAAAAGACAAACAGATAAATGAGACACCACAAAAGAAAAGGAGCTTGTTTATCTTGTGAGGCTCAAGAGAGGTTTGCAGAAAAATGCTTAATGCCACAGAGGATCTATAATAAGGCACGGATGCACAAATAGTAATACATGAATCATTTGATTTCCCAGACATTAGCGTCACTGTGTGAAGGGAGGCTTACTGTACGGCCACAAAAATGGGCCCAGCAAACGTCATTCACACCCTAATTAGCTACCAATGAAGAACATTATGGTAGTTGTTTTTCCACTAAGAAAAACTGAAACACAAGTGAATGCTGAACAGGCTGTTGGGCAGGGGTGCCTAAGTCCGGTACTCGAGAGCCTGTTTTCCATGTTTCCCTCCACCAACACACCTGATTCATGATCAGGATCACAATCAGGCTTCTGCTAAGCTTGCTGATGAGCTGATTATTGGATTCAGCTGTGTCGGAAGAGGGGGACATGGAAAACAGGCAGGATAGGGGGGACTCCCGAGGACCGGACATGGGCACCGGCCGATCTATGGACCGATCATTCTTTTTTTTTTTTTTTCAGGAAAGCTCAGTATTGTTCATTCGATTTGACATCATCATTGCTCTCCTTTTTTTTTTTTTTTTTTTAAGATAATAATAATAAAAAATATATATATATATATATTTTTTTTAAATTTTGTTTTAACTATGGACCTATCATTCTTTTATTTTTTTCAGGAAAGCTCAGTATTGTTCATTCGATTTGACATCATCATTGCTCTCCTTTTTTTTTTTTAAGATAATAATAATAATAAAAAAAAAATAATAATATATATATATTTTTTTAATTTTGTTTTAACTATGGACCTATCATTCTTTTTTTTTTTTTCCAGGAAAGCTCAGTATTCATTCGATTTGACATCATCATTGCTCTCCTTTTTTTTTTTTAAGATAATAATAATAATAATAATAATAAAAATAATAATAATATATATATATATTTTTTAAATTTTTAAATTTTAACTATGGACCTATCATTCAAAACAAAGCAAATGTAAAATTTTACCAGCAATGCTTGACTTGGATGTTACTATTTTACACACAACCTTAAGTCACGTCATGGACCAGTGTGCTTAAAATAAAATACAATTTAAAATAAAATGTTATCATGTCAGATAGGGCTGGGTTTAAAAAAATAATGTAAAAATAAAATATATTTAATAAATATCAAATCGATTTTCCTTTCCGAGCCTGATATAGATTATTTCAATAGCTCTTTTCTCCATAAATTTATAATAGAATTTTAAAGACTCAGTTTTTGTTTGTTTGTATTTGACTGTTTTCTTGACAGCGGCACGGTAGGTGACTGGTTAGCACGTCCGCCTCCCAGTTCTGAGGACGTGAGATCGAGTCCGGGCTTCGGCCTTCCTGGGCGGAGTTTGCAAGTTCTCCCCGTGCTTGCGTGGGTTTTCGCCGGGTACTCCGGTTTCCTCCCACATTCCAAAGACATGCATGGTAGGTTAATCGGAGTGTCTAAATTGTCCCTAGGTGTGGTTGTGAGTGCGGATGGTTGTTCGTCTGTGTGTGCCCTGCGATTGGCTGGCAACCAGCTCAGGGTGTACACCGCCTAATGCCCGAAGCAAGCTGGGATAGGCTCCAGCAACCCTTGTGAGGAATAAGCGGTTCAGAAAATGGATGGCTGTTTTCCTGACATTTACTGTTCACATGAATTTAAAAGTATTTTCTTACATTTATGAAATACCTGACTTAGACAATTCACTTTTTAATTTATATTTACAATTATTGGAATAGAATTATGAAAATATTTTCATCTTATCCTTGCTGATGCCAATGCGTGTGTAACAATAAATCATTTCGCCAGTTATTTCAGCCACAAAATTAAAATTGGAATTTAATGTTTGTGGAGTTTTTAACCTTGATATTTAAGAAGACTTGATGATCCATGATTAATCAGTATTGGATGGAAGTGAAGTGAATCGAATCGGGAAAAAAAAAAATTGAAATCGAATCAAACTGAACCCGTCTGAATCAAAATCGAATCGATTGAGGAAATTAGAATCGATTCCTAGCCCTAATGTCAGAGGTCAGCCCTATGCTAAATGCTATTCTAGTTCAATATTAAATTGAAAAAATATCAATCTTCTATCTAAATTAAAAATGCAAAGGTATCCAAGATTCAGCAATCAGTTTGAATTCTGAAATGAGGGAAGGACAGCTTTTCATGTCGATTTTGAAAGGCTTTAACTCAGACTGTAGATGCAAATTCTACGTACTGTACATACTGTTCAATGTGTGATATACTAACTGAGAACTACAGACGCTCCCCTACTTACGAACATTCGAGTTACGAACAACGGTACATACGAACATTTCTGCGCGTACAGTATGTCGAAAAATGTTCGGAAAGAGATGCTGTAAATTAGATTTTGTATTGCGCGTAGTGCTTCTTTCCGCCGCTAATACCGACGCTTGGCGCTGTGAGAGCTCATTGGAGGCTGAGCAACGTGGCGAGGAGGAGGAGGAAGAAAACGCCGGTCCCCATGAAGCAGGAAATAACTTTTGAAGCCGATTCCAGCGACGACGAAGAATCTCTCATGATATAAAATCCTCCTCTTCCTCCTCCTCCATCATCTCCTTAAGCATCGAGTACATCTTCCAAAAGTAAGTTAAACTTCATTTTATTTATCTTATTACGTACATGTACATACTGTGTGTGTCTCTCGCTCTCTCTCTCTAACATACGTAGTACAGTACAGTACTGTACGTATTCTCTCCATTTTATTAAAAGTTTTTTTCAGTACAAACCAACGCAGGTTACTTGTACAAGCCTTAAACATACTTATATAAACCTTCAATATACTTATATAGGCTTTAAACATAAATTATAATACAAAATATAGCACTGAAGCAACTTACGAACAAATTCACCTTACGAACGATCGTCCGGAACGTAACTCGTTCGTAAGGTGGGGAGCGTCTGTACTAGTAAGTGGAAGGTGTCATTGTGTTACAACTTGGTGACCTGTGGTGAAACTGATCATTAGTTTAAAAATCGACAAGCCACTGTATCAAGTTTTAGAGCAAACACCGAGCAGGACACAAGGTAATTATTTTTCAGTTAAAACTATCCCTGAAGAACGATGCATACATTGTTTAAAAAATAATTATTATAATTCTGATTGTATGATAAGATAAATGAACATCAGCATAGTTGATTTGTTTTTGTGTGGAAAAACAAGCCTCTATGCTTTGATCTGGTATCGCTCTACTGCCTCCATGTTTCTTCTCTAAACAATCCCGTCTCTGACCTCCTCCAGCACACACGCACACACAGCCACAGCTCCAATCAACACGAGCCCATTTAGAATCCGCAGCCAGTGCCTTTTTGTCGGCCTGACATACCACCGGAGTGTCGGCCAAGACAGGTGGTTCTCTTCATTTGCACCAGCCCTACTTTCTATGGTGAAAATATACACACAGGCGGAGAACAAACATGCTTTTGCTTTCCCTTCATGTAATGCCTGCAAGAAGTCAGGGTGAGGCCAACACACACTCGGACAAAACCTCCAACATATGCAAAGTGGCTACGCACGTGATGTTTATTACAAACTGCACTTATTCGTTCAAGAACACTAAACATCTTTCTGCCTGTATATACTGCATGCACAATGAAAAGCCACTTAGTCGCAGTGACTCTTTTTTTTTTTTTTTGCTCCATTCAGTGACTCACTGTAAAACTCACCTGTTTGCATATTTGTGTGCTCTTGTAGTGACCAAGACGCTACAAGATGGCGCCAAAGCCCTGGCTAATGGGAAGGTAGTAATTGGTGTCAAGGAAGTATTTAGTGATACATCTCGACTGAGAGAAGATATATGAGGAGGAGCTAAGTTTAGCCTGGGTTGTCTGTGGACATTATGGAGAGTCTTCACCATATGTGCATGTTAACACACTTCCAACACATTTCATTTGTTTCTCTAAGGTTGTTTTTAAGGGTGAGATGAGTTTGAACCTATGAATTATTATAACATTTTTTAGGGGGATATAAATTAGCTGTGGTTTTTCACTATTTGCGACGGGGCTTGGTCCCGACTCCGTACCGTCTATGAAAAGCAACACATTTACTGGACAGCATTTTCTGTGCAGTGTACAGCAACACAATATGATCCAAATTCAAATAAGTGGAATAAGAATTTGTAAGAGAAAATGAGATGCTTGTCAACAAGGAGAGGTAGAGTGGAATAAGAAAACGGACGAGGTTTCAATTTTCTGATAGGTTACCATGGATACCCCATCTTGCACAAAAAGGTGGCGATTGTCTGCCTACTTTTCCTCCTCTCCATCTCCACATCTCATCCTTTACAATGCATCTTCCCACCTTTTACTTCAAGGGGCAGCTTTCATTTTTCTTCCATTTCTCAAAAACCTCTGGCTTTCCATCAGAGAAGAAGAGGTAACGTAATCTTACTGCCTGCTGCTCTTACTGATGTGTTTCCATAGAAACAAGAAGATGGAGATGTGTGTATGTTGTTTTTTTTTTTGTTTCCAGGGAGAAAATCAGTAAGAGGTTAAAAAAAACAAGCACAGAAGAGCTGTAGTAATAAAGGAAGAAAACAACGTTTCCTGTCTAACTTATTAGTGTTGTTAACATTTTGGCAAGATTGTGTGGCACTCCTTTAACAGTCTAGTTTAACTCATTCACTCCCAGCCATTTTCACTGAAGCAACCCCCTTCGCTCCCGGCTGTTTCACTGGATTTTGCAAGGCCTGCAGAATATTGTGTTCTATTGCTATAAAAACATGCAACCTACCAAAAGAAAGATTAGAGTCTCTTCTTTCATCAGAAAAAAAAAACATATTTATATGTACCGGTTTCCGTTTCACAGCAATTAGCATTAGAATATAGCGTCATCATTATTCACAAGTGTGGGGAAAAGAGCTTTTTGCAACATGGCCCTGGTTGATTTATTATACTCTGCTGCCACCTGCTGGCCATTTTTTGTAATAACTACGTTCTCTTTTAACGTCCTCTTTAGGTCAGAGGCTGCATCAAAGCCTTCTGTATGCTCTAGCATATAAAAACATAAATGTATACACTAAATACATTTTTAGGACCTTGGCAATATTTAAAATAGAAAGTTTTTATACGTTCTTGGGAGCAAATGAGTTAGGTCGTCAGCCTAAACATTGGCTGTGACTTGCATAATCGTGTATTTGGGGACTTGATTACAAAACAAATAGCATATATTAACTCAATTTAATCTCAATGAAATGCATTTAAATTGAATATTACTATTTGACACAGTGAGCAACGCATTTCAATCCAGATGCTTGACAAATAGACATGCATGAACTTGAAAATCATGAAAAATCTATTTAAAGTTAAGATAATTTGCCATTAGGCTACCACATTTACAGATTTAACAAAGTACCAATATAGTAATATAATTTTAAGCTCCATTTTGAGGTGAGCTGCTTGCAAACGCTCGCCATTGCCCGTTCCCTCCTCCATCTAGCTCCATCTAACGTCTTCTACTGCCGCGTCAATGCTTCCCAACCACGGAGTCACCACCCTCATCTTCATCATCGATGATGATCATCGTCGTCAACAATGTGCTCTTTCAGCGATGCTTTTGGTCTTTGAAAAAAACGGCTCGGGCGTGAGCTCCTCGCGACCGGCCGCCATTTTTCCTTTGTCTTCCATTCTCATCTCCTGCTCGACGCTCTAGCTCCGCCTCTACTGACGCCCACCCGATCTTGTCAAAAGAGAGTCATCGCTGCCCTCTAGGGGCCAAAAACAGTCATTAGGCACAACAGACCGGCAGGAAACTTTCACCACAGCTCCGGAAGCCTTGCACCTTGCACCCGTTTCAAAAAAAAAATTTTTTAAAAAATTGGATGACGTCTTTAGACGTCATTGGCAGTGCTCCGTAGGTTTTTACTTGACGTCTATAAACGTCAATGGCAGTGAAAGAGTTAAAAAATGTTTGGTTTTAATGTTAAGTAGATTCTCAACAGTGGTCAATAAACAAACCAATGGTTTATTATACAGTCATTTCTAATGATCCAAACTGGTGAAATAAATAAATAAAGCGGTAGAGAAAATGGATGGACAGAACCCTTGACACACATAAATCCCTTCCCCTAAAATACTACGCGAAGATTGCTGTTGCAATATTGGCCATAAAAGTTTAATAAACATTTGAGTGTGATTAACAACAAACCTCACTGGCCTCACAATAAGCAAACTGCTACAAAAGTGGTTTGCTGTCGTTTATGCCATGCTCACACTAGCATGGCCCGCCGACACTCAATGTATCTTGTGCATCGGCGTGCCAATAGTTTCAAGTTGTCTGAAGTGCAGAGCACGAAAAGTGCCATTGAAACTAGTATAGATTTGTTCATTTAGGTCAATTGCTTTTATTTATTGCCGTTTGCTTGGGTTGTAGTTGAAAATAATACACACAGATCATATTTGCTATGTACGCTCAGACAAACTCTGCACACAAAGCAAGTGAAGATAGAAAGGAAAGAGGAACTGGGGTCATGTAGGAAGCCTGATAAGAGACACAGCTGAGCGAGGGTTAAAGAGACTCTCAGGAGCTGTGCTGCTTCTGTTCTGAGCCGTGAAAAAGGTCGCTCTTATTATGTTTACATGAATGGCTAGAAACAAACACTCAATTTCCAATTAGATGAGTGGAAAGATTTTTACATTGTAAATTTTCACAGTCGTGAAATTCAAAACCAGGCAAGTACTACCTTGTCTTTCAGGGTTCTGAACATGGTGAGTTGATACCACAAGATTAACATAAACCGCTGCTGGTCATCGCTGCATCATTGTACCATTTGATAAAACAAGGATATGACAAGGAATGCAGCAAGTCCATTTTCATGCTGGCCCTATTCTCCTGTCAAATTAAATTAGTCTCCTTACTGTCACAGTCACATGCTCAAAGTAAATTAAAGACCCTCAATGACCTCCATTGTTGTTGTTTTTGTTGTTGGTGTGTCTCTAACTGATACGTTCAATGTTATTTGGTTTTCGCACTACCCCCGGGTATCTCGGCAAAACTGATGGCTCCAAACTGAGTTAAGTAAGCAGAGCTGCGTAAAGCAGCGTAAGTAGCCATTCATATTCATTTGCATTTGTTATTTTTTTCATGTTGTCTTCAACTTTCTCTCAATAACATCCTTCTTTCTTCCATTTACTTCCTTATTTATTTTTCTTCTTCTTCCAACTCCATCTGACACTCATCTCACTTTATCTCTCTATATTAGGGCCTGACTGATTAATCGGCCGATTATTGGCCTTCAAACGTCAGCCAAAACAATCGGCCAATTGGGCCAAATGGCTGATTATTTCCCCTTAAAAAGTTTATCGAAGAAAAACGAAGTTTCCGATGCTGTGAAAGTACCCTGAATGCACCATTTTGTTTGCGTAGTATTAGCAACTAACAAGTGTGTAGCGTATGTTATTCTGGTTATCCTTAAGCGTCCTTTAAGCCGTTTAATGACACCGCAGTTGGAGTTAACTGTAAAACTAAACATACGATGTTAAGAATTACATCCACTGTATATTTAAATACAAAATATGCTTTGTTTTTAAAACATCGCAAGCCTAGCGCTAATGTTAAAAGCGAAGGGAGGATCCCATTCAAATGCTAACAGGAAGTTAGCATCGACTGGCGTGTTTTTCCTTCAATAATGAATATCCACACACATATCTTGTGGCACACATTATTCCCAATGTGTGAAAAACTTGTTATTTTAATAGAATTCAATCGCAACTTTCTTCTTTACTCACTTTAAATGTATACACCATGAATGCAGGGCACCACACTGCTTCCAAGAGGCCATAACACACAGGAGCAGTCAGAATTTGTTTATTATTTATTTATTAGAATTGGAATTATTTAGTATTTTTTTCAGTTGCTATAATTTTAGTTTATTATATTCTTATTTTACTTTCTTATTGTTTTATTTTGTCATTTTCTTTTGAAGTTATATGTAAAGTTGATATTTCAAGAATTCAAACACTTTCTTTTCTCAAAATTCAAGGACGCAAACATCCAAGGATTTTTTTTTTTCTTAACACACATTTCCACATGACACGGCACGAAATACAATCCCCGAGGTCCCAGGTTAGCCCAGTAAGTCCCAAGTACCAAATAACACAATATAAAAATATATAAAAAAATAAAGGTTAATGCTTTACAGTAAGAATGGTTTTATCATTGGCACATAAATCTATACAATAACCTTGTATATTTCATGTTGTTTTTTTTTAATAAGGTAATGGACTTGTCATTCAAAGCAGAGAATCTTAATAGGGAACGTTTGTGCGTAAGTGACACCCATTGAAAAGGAATTGGGTGAAGTGTAATTTTATGCATTATATATATATTTTTTAAATAATGAGATTAATCGGTAATCAGTATTTTCTTCTGTCAAAAATCTGTATCTGCCACAGAAAATGCATATCGGCCGGGCCCTAATTTACATCCTTATTTTTGTTTGGTCAAAGGTTACATGTCACATTTATTGACACATAAAACACAGAAAGAGTTCTGCAGTTACTGTGTTTGCAACACACACACACAAAGAAAACCACAACCTCTCTAACAGGTAAAGTTCTTCCTGTTCCTGTTCTCAAGCAAGCATTATGATTTTTACATCTTGGCTGCCTTGTTTTCATTTTTACAAATAATCACAAGTGTGACTCCCTCAAATTCACATTGTCATAGTATGGTGTCAGTTGGTTAAGACACTCACTGTGACACATGATCACACCTGATCATGACATGTTATATGATGTGTTTAGGGACTTGATCATACTTTGATGCATGTGTGTGGCTGCTGAACTCCCCAGTATGACGTCCATGCGGCATTTAAGTGTCACTTCCCCGAATGATACTTCTGCATTAAATGAGGAACTCAATTGCTGCAGAAATTACACCGATGACCTACAATGTGCCAAAACATGAGAAAACAAGCTTCTGAGCTGCGAGTTTGTTGACTATGTGGTTTGGGGTTTGCTGTGGCTGCTTCTGTCATGAGAGAGCTTTGAGAAATCTAAGCCAACAATGCTCAGTTCCTGACTCACACACGTCAGAAAAGTCTCCGCAGTTCCAACATCCACATTCAAAGCCATAATGTAATTTTAAACTGTGGACCAGATGAAAAAAAGTCATGCAACTACTAGTAGCACAATAAGAGCACTTCTGAAAACATCACTCACAAGTTCTTCCTGCGTCATGTCGGGTCACATGCTCACACTGACATAATTAAAAGGTTAAGCAATGTGATCCAATAGCTCAATCAATTTCAAACTCTTTTTAATCCAATTTTAGGCATAACAACTGAAAAAAAAACCCGAGGGATGCATGATCATTTTTGGACCAATATTGGGGGGGGGGGGGGGGGGGGGCATCATATCTATGGGTTCGATAGCTCAGAATTAGACCGATATTGAAAGCCGACTGAGATACACTAACGTTGCTCTGGCTACTGTCACTTTAAGAGCTCAAGCCTCCGCTGGATGACATCAGAGGCAAAATGGTGCTGTTGTGCTGGACTTCAGAAGTAAATGTGAGCCTGGGCTCTGGTTGGTAAGGTGGTGCGATCGCCTGCCTGATCGCTTACCGATTGAGATAATAGGGCTGGGTTTAAAATATTGATATATCGATATCTAATCAATATTGCTTTTCATAGCCCAGTATCGATTCATAAAACCATGTATCGATACTTTTAATAATAATAACATTTTTCAGGTAAATTAATGTGCCCGAGGCAAGCACGTACTTGTTCAAAACTTTGTGTGAGCGTTGTTCAAATGTGCCCTTCTGTTATTCAAAGTACCCCAAAAGGAGCCCAGTGCTTACAAAGAAAGGAAACCGCTGAAGCATGAGCCGCTCCGAGCTGCTGATTGCTATATAAATTTAAAAATGGGCTAAGTTTTAATGCAAGCGGATCGCATCGCGGGTCTCCCTCTCAAAAAATACACACATGCAAACACACACTATTTAGACAAATGCACTATGGAAAACCTTTTCTTTTTGTAAAAGTTTTAAATGGCTTACCTTAACTAAAATTCTGCGTCTCATTGGAGCCAAAAGTAGAATCCTGATCATTTACTGTGCATTTTGCTGCTCTAAATAGTAAATAAGTCATACTACACTATAACTTACACAAGACTACTTCTTCTACTTCCATTTGATGGTTGTCAAATAATTTTGGTTCATTAGCGCCCCCTTCTTTAGCATAGATACCTATGGCTATGAAGAAGGCCACTGGCGGTAATGCGTGACTTCTTCTTCTTCTTTCTTATTGCGATTGGCAGGTGCGTTTGGTGCATTACCGCCACATTATTATGAGGAGTGCATGCACACATTAAATGAAAGAAAACGCGAAAGACTGAACACAAATACCCCCCAAAAGAAGTAAGGTATGAAATTGGAAATAGAAACACTAAATGTGGATGCATAATTATGCACTATGACTGTGTCTCTTATGTCAATTTTATTTTATTTATTTATTAACCACTGGAAGCTTAGCATAAAAACCGTCACAGGAATGTGAAAGTCATGATTTGCCAGTGTGTTTTTGCCACTTTATTTACATAGATTTCAATTATTATGTATTGTTTTGATCAGGTCATGTTCAATAAAACATACATGATTAATGTAACTGAATTGGATTCAATTATAAATTCTCCTGAATGGAATGACTCGGTGACCGCGGTCACCCGATGGCCCAGAGTTCCGAGGCACCAGCTTCCGAGCTTTGGCAGCCGGGAATGCTCAGAAGCCGTAGCGGTCACGATCGGCCGCCGTGCCTTTTCCGTTTTAAACTGCTTTTACCTTTCATTGCTGCGTACTATAATCGTGTGGACTTGATCAACATTGCAATACAGTACAAATTGACGAATTCCAGCGACTTCTTCCGGCCGCGCTTTTAGATGAGATGGCGCGACCGGCGAGACCTTGGACGGCTGTCGGCATGTCGTAGCTAGCGGCCGCCTACGAGGCAACATAAATGGGGGCAGCCGAGCCGAGTATTTGCTTAGCTAAATAGCTAATGCTAGTCAGGATAAGTGGCTGGTTGAAGTTCAACTACTGTATGGTGAGTCATATTTTTAATCTTTTGTTTTTATTGCAGTCCAAATGTCTACAAAATGTTTCAAATGAAGTAAAATGTTTGGGGTCCTGTGTTTATTTTAAAATGTGTGTGCAATGTGCATTGTTGAAACGTCACTAATGCTACGTAAATAATTTTCTGACTGATGTATTTCTCGAAACATTAATAAACATTAGCGGGAGTCGCAACGAAATGCAGGCAACTGTATTACCGGTAATAAATACTGAAAAGCATAAGAGCTTGACCAGTTTGTCATCCTCCAACCCCGTTATATTAGTAAGAAGCGAGATTTAAATGTTTTAGGGCAATTGGCCGATAAGAAAGACCAAGCAGTTAACATGTGTTTCTAACTTAAAACAAAACAAAACAACAAAAATGTTTATTCTTTTAATTACTATCATCTGTACTTTTACTAACATCTACAATTTGGGACATCTAATTTGATGATTTATCACGTAATATTTTCAACTTAAGTCAAAGTTTTGAGGCTTTACAATTAGCCATCCAAACAAAACAAGCTAGCTAGCTAGCCATACAAGTAAAGTTATAATAAAAATATTCAGCAAAAAGGAAGAGTTAAAAATTGCGAAAATTGAATAGATCACTCCTCAATTACACGACTGACCACAAATCAAGCCTACACAGTGAATGACAATATTCACTAGGGGTGTTAGAAAAAATCGATTCAGCAATATATCGCGATATTACAGCACGCAATTCTCGAATCGATTCAATATGCGGCCGAATCGATTTTTAAACATCAATTTTTTAATGGAAATATTCAACAAAACGTCTTACTTAGGGTTAGGATTCACACACTAAACATGGAAGAATGTTATATTAATGGAACATTAAGCCTTAATATTTTATTTCAGTGCTGTTCAAACATGAAACAGACTGCTGTAACCTGTTTGTTAAATGCAGTGTCTCAGTTATAAGCCTGCATTTTCAGATAAATAAATACATTTTCATATAAATCTTACAGTGTACATGTACACGTTTACTGATTAGTATTTTCTTAATTTGAGTAAAAAAAAATAAAAAATCGCAATAATCAATTTATAGATTCGTATCGGGATTAATCGGTATCGAATCGAATCGTGACCTATGAATTGCGATACGAATCGAATCGCCAGGTACTAGGCAATTCACACCCCTAATATTCACAAATTACATTTTAAAAAGTCACTGACATAAGTACCAAGTGCTGATGAGATCACAGCATTTTCATAATAAAGCAACAGTGTTAAATCAGATTGCTTAATGTGGACATCACTAGAGATAGACAGATACAGTTTTTTCAGGGCTGATACCGATTATTAGTAGTCAAGGAGGCCGATATTCATTTTCAGTAAAAACGGGGAAAAAATATTGGTGTCAATTTTTTTTTTTTTTTAACGCAAACTTGACTTTGTTGTAATGTAAAGTATGATTGCGTATTTAACAATTTTTCAGACTTTTCTAAATGTGTTTTTTTTTTGTTTGCTAGTTGTTTTTTATCTTTTTAATTTAAAAAAAATGTTCAGGGAGCTTCCAATATCATCAATAGTGTTGTTCTCATACCAGTATCAGGAGAGGCCCCGATACTGCATAAAAACAGTGGTATCGACATTGGCAAGTACTAACAAGTATCATGCCCGATACCATTATTTCCGACACTAATATAAGACTTTGGATGCAGCATCTTCTGTTGCTTATGCACGACATTCACTGATGTGTGACGTGTTCGTTGCATGCTGAGCCAAGATATCCTATTGGCCCTTGAATACTCTGAACCGATGGCAGGGCAGCTTTTTCCTGTAAAAAAAAAAAAAAAGAGAAAAAAACCTAGGCATCGGCCGATACTGCATAATTGGGTATCAGAGTCGATATCGGGACAACACTAATTATCAGTACCTCTTAAAAAAATGTAATCGTTAAATCAAAACAAGTAAACACGATAGCTCTCTATAGTTTTCTACAGTAAATATTTTTTTCCCAAAATTAAAAATACCTGAAATCTTAAACTCTTTGTTTTAATGTTGAAAAAAACCCAAAAGTTCAGAAGGCTCCCAGGGTTAGCAGCATTTCTTATAAAGTTAACTGAAAATGTAAACAAATAGTTGTGTATTCAAGCCAAACGTCTGTTTGTCACATTTTTTTAAAAGACCGTCCTACAAGCTCTCCTGCTCGTCCGGGGGAAACGCCTGTCAAATGTTGCTAACGTGCAAGCTGATCTTTATCATCATCTTCATCAGTCTCTGCAGCCGGCCTTACTTCATAGACGGATGTCCTCTTCCGGCTCTCAGACATTTTCAAAGTATGCGGTGAGATCGGTGGAGCTACAACGATGAATGGCTGAATCCGAAGCTCAGCGGCTACATGCTACAAACACTCAAAGTGCGCATGCGCAGCTAGGAACGAGCGCGCACGACGCCGTTACGGCAGATTGATTGACAAGATCGAGAAACAATCATCAAGATGATCCACCCGGAGAAATGTGGTCTTGGGGATGTGGGATGAAGCCAGAATACACGGAGACAAAAAAATCCTTGAATACACCTTTAACTCTTTGACTGCCAGACGTTTTCAGAAAAGGGATGCCGTGGGTGCCAGCCGATTTAAGCATTTTTGACTGATCTTTCAAGGTCTACAGAAAATGTTGTGTTTGGACTATGGAAACACACATACTACCAAATGAAAGATTGGACTCTCATCTTTCATCAGAAAAAAAAGTTAGTTTCTACCTTATTCCGTTTTTCAGTAATCAACAATAGAAAATGGTTAGTTTCACCTCCGTTTTGAAAAAAAAAACGTCTTTTAACGTCTTTGGCACTCCTCCATAGGATTTTATTAAACGTTATTTAACGTTTTTGGCAGTCAAAGAGTTAAAATGGTTTTAGCGTTACCTTTTATCGGACTGAAAATTTTGAAAAAAGTCCAATACCGATAATCGTCGAAATGCCCAATATCGGTTGTCTATCCCTCTTAGACATCACTATAGTGGTCACAGCTTTCCGAAGCTGACCCGTAATTGGCTCTTACCCGAGTCCTGAGCAGCTGTAATGTAAGCTACAGTCAACAGCAAGTAACAAAATGGCCGCCCCCTGAGATGGACGAAAATGGGTAGATTATAGCGATATAAATCCGTGCGACGACGACGATGACATTTTCATCCGTTGCCATGATTGGTCAAAACAAATGTTTGGTAGGCGTGCACAAGTTGCCGCATCGCCCAATCAGCTCAAAGTATTGTACTGAATGTCCCGCCTCTCCTGAGCAAATCACACTGGAGCAGTCCCAGATTGATATCGTGGAGAACACCTTTGAGTGATTCACATTATCAATGTGGCTCTTTCCAGGTTATTAAGCTTGTGCCGCACCCACTTTCCTTTCATCTCAGGCCTTTTGTGAGCCACTCGCACACAGGAAGTGTGCTCACTCTATCACTCTTCTTACATCAATGTGATGCAGGTTTGGTTTTTGATGGCGGACTTGACCAGTGTTTCACATACACAGCTTTCCCACACACAAACATGGTTCGGTGGCTAGCTGGATTAAAAAGGATGAACCTTTTTTTTCCCTACATGTTCTGAAAGTTTTCTTGCTTTTTGAGAACAATGGTGCTATGCTTTAAGATGGGGAATTTGTAAAACCACCTTGCTTGGAATATTGTGTGCAGCCTCTTTGTTGAAAGCAAGCAACTGCGCAAGCTAGGCCTACCGTAACAAATGGGCCAGCATTGCTTTTCTGCCCACATAACTTCTCTCAACAAAACACAAAGTCACGCTTCACCCAAAATACAATCGTCTCCAACAGAATTCTGCCTTCGCTGAGCCAAGAATATGTGACGTCGCCGACAAGTCAACACAAAGGCACATGATCACTGTGCGCAGGCTGGCTGACACAAAATATGAAAAAAGAAAAACGCGCACACACACAAGGGAATTTCAGGATTAACTGGACATGTGACACAATCAAAAGAGCCAAAACAATACTACGGTTCAATGCATCACAACTATATTGACAATGGTCAAAGCTGAATTTCAACCCTGAACTATGACAGCTAACTCCTTCGCATAATAAATTCACATGAATTTGAATAGTTAACCTAACCTGGAAAGGGGCAGGTTCTGTTTACTTGTCAACTGTGCTAGCGTCTCAGATTTTAGTTAGTTGCGTGTAAAAGGTACAGTATGTGTAATTGCTGCCATCTTTATTTCTTTTGAAATACGATGCTTTTATTTTGACATGTCAAACCGGAAGTTGCATTCTTACAGCAGCTCCGTAAGTTTTACGCAGCTAAAGACGAGCGCTTGAAAAAGCGGGCGTTTTCCTTTCGAGAAGGTTGCTCTTCGTCGTCATTCGTCGTTTGTAAAAGAATTTGCTAAAAGCCTTTTCGGCTGTGATGATTCCCTGTTGGAGAAGACTGACGTCGACTGAGAACAGGCCAAAGTGGTCAGTAGTATTTTGAATTATCTATTGTTAGCTTAGATGCTATGTTTGTAGTAAATGTAATATGTTTGTCTTTTTTGTATGTCTGAAATTTTAGTTCTACGGTGTTTTGCTGTCCAATAAACATTTGTAAAAGGCACCGGAAACTCACATCCAATCAATGGGTGGCATAATATGTTATTGAGTTAACTATCATGAACTAAGACTACATTCTTATGGCAGGCTTGGAAAATTTATTTTGAAGGATGTCAACTTATGACTTCGCTTTCTTCCTGTCAGGCTAAGTGATTTGGTGCCCTCGGCGAACGTGCAGATTGTCCCCCCGCGGCACTAAATAAATAATTAATTAATTAATATCACACCACACAAATACCAAATTTCACAAACAACTACAAATAAAAAAAATAAAATAAAAAAAAAGTATGCCATTACTAGATATTTGTTAGTAAAATTTAAAAAAACAAACATTTTTGGGTGTTTGATTATGCTCTGACTTTCAGTTGCTCACACAGGTAAGTGGGTTCTTCCGAATGTTTCAGAAACCAGAATTTTTTTTTACTTAAACCCAAATATTGATAATTTACAGCATATAAACGTAGTCATCGACATGAACGGTGATCCCAATCTTGCCTCACTGGCATTTTAAACGTGTGCCGTACACTCAGGGTTGGGGAATTCAGGTCCAGAAAGTAAAAAGAGCTACAGGTGCTTCTACTCAACTTGCAGGTAAACGAGCTCGTCTCCACCTGTTGAGTAGAAGCATCTGTGGCTAAAGCCAAATGGTTTCAAGATTTTATTTTCTGGACCTGGACTCCCCAACCTTGTTTACACTTAATGGCGCGGTTTAAAGTGTTGCCCACGTATTAGGAAAACATTTAAAAAGTTCTAGAGTTGGTTGGGAAAATTATTTTCAGACATCATAGCTAGCACATTTCCATCAGTTCGGAGGTTAATGGTTCAAATCTCAGCTCCATACTTGTGTGGGTTTTCTTTCTCCGTGTATTCTGGCTTCATCCCACATCCCCAAGACCACATTTCTCAGTTAACTGAAAATGTGTCAATAGTGTGTTAAAAACTGTGAATGGCTATTTGTTTATACATAATTTCTCCCTGTGATTGGCTGATGACTATTCTAGGGTGTATCTCACCACTCGCCCAGCGCTCCGGCGCCAGCAAATAATGAAGCACTGCGGCCGCCAGGTTGCCATACCCACATCCCTCAGGGGTGTCTTGGTGGTTCTAAGCTTCGCTATCCCCATATGAAAGTGTGTTAGGTACATCACAATCACATGGATGCCACCGTTCTGGGAGATTGCCCCGCAGTGTAACATACCTTCTTCACAACAAAGCCACAAAGATTTGATTTTCTCTAAAATGTTACTAGGCCATGACGCAGGAAATTTGATGTGCCGATTTCCCTGAATAGCAGCTCCCTGCTCTCATTCACAACAAGTAACAGGGATGTGATTTGACCAAAGTGAAATTATCTGAAAATTTAGCCGGGGGTCTGGGGGCCGCTGGCACTTTCAATGCACTGACATGACAAAGAAATAGACAAAACAACAGCATAAATTTTCAATGTATATTGAACTATACCATATAAAATGGCAGTTTTAGTCAACTCAAAATCAGTCACATTCAAAAACATTGGACTGCCTTTGCTTTTAAAAACTATCACTGAGAATATCATCATATCTAACTAATGTGATTACTAAGTTAACACATAAATAATGTTGAAGAGTTCAAATTTCATGAACAAATAATTGTATCATGACCAAATGAAAAGTAACTCATATTAGAGCATACCACAAATGTCTTTGTTATAGCAGAATATGTTATCTGTCGGAGTCATGCGCATACACAATGAACTACTAAAAATAAAAATAAAAAATAAAAAAATTTCGATTTTTTTTTTTTTTGGGGGGTGATAAAAAAAGCGGAATTCCGCGAATTAGCGGAAAAATCACATCCCTGCATATAGTTTACTAATATTAACAAAATTGTGGGGACTGCTACCGCCTGCCTTCCACTAGCCATGCTTGTCTAAGTGAATTCATTCATTTCAAATTTTAGAGTGCATGGTGATGGGCGGAAAATGTCAAATGTGTTGATAAAAACAGATGGCGATAAAGGCTTTTGTTAACTTGGCATTATTCTGTGAACTGCACTCATATTAGTCATATTATGGTTTAGGTTTGTTATTGTCAATAACATGTTTGATTATACGCATAGGGCAGAAGTCTGCCCTAAGACTGAGTGTGAGTGCATAATATAACTGTTTATATCTTTCTAAAGTTTGATCAATTTAAACAGAAAAGCACCTAAAACAGAATGATGACAGACTGCATCATCAGATCCTGAGATAACACAGCAGCTGATCAATGTGAAGGCGGAACAAACCTTCATGCATCAATCCTACATTTATGGCTTAGCAGTGGTTTGTTTGCCACACAGCTAAAAGGTTCCAAATCGGAATTTGTGCTCTGGTCTGCGCAAAGATGGCAACACGGGTCATTGTGACTTGGACTTGAGTGGATTCAAGTTACTGTTTTGATAACTTGTGACTTGAGGTAATCAAAACAAAAAGACTAACTTTAACTTGGGTGTTAACGACTCGACACTTTACTAGACTTGAGACATGATGACTGACCGTATACGTTTGGCTTTAAAATTAAATATCAATTAATTAGCTAATGTTGCCATTGCAAGTGCAAAATAGGCAACTGGCACTGTCATGATTGGAGAATTGGCTTGTCAAGTCACTTAAGACGGACGACATTGAACTTTGTGATTTGAAGGTCCATTCTGCACAGTAAATATCTGTAAGTTCATTAGCCTGTTCTTAAACTCTGTACAGTAGTGTTAATTTTGTCACTAATAATTTCGTCAACACACATTTTTCACTGGACTAAAACTAGACTAGACTAAAACCCTCAATAAATAACTGGGACTAAATCAGTATGCATTTTCGTCGACTAATGAAAATGTACTTCACTTAATAAAAACTGGACTAAAATCTATGGACATTTGGACGAAAATGATGTGATTTTGTAAAATCTTGTCTCTGCTAATCTGTCATGTGTCACAGCCCCTTTCAAATCAGCAGCTAGCGAGTGCAACGTGCACAAACACATGTGACAGACAGGAAGTGGAGTCACAGTGAAAGGTAAATTATAGTTAATATTAACCTAACATTAATCCAACGGCTATAACGTTCCAACAATAATGTTAATCCGTCCGCTAAGTAATGCTAGCTAATTTACTAGCTCATAGCATGGAGGCATAATAGTCATGTCACGTGTTGATATACTGTAATTGTGTGTGAAGTTGTTTTTCAAGAAAAAAGATGAGAGAAAATTATTTGTGAAATAGTTTTAGATTCGAAATGTTCAACATTATCTGTTGACAAAAAAATATATACAGGGGTAAGATTATTGCCCTGACTAAAACTAGACTAAAATGTTGACAGTTTTTGTTGACTAAAACTAGAAGAATAAAATGATGGTTCCTTGGACTAAAATGCTAGATTTCTAGTTGACTAAAAATGGACTAAATAAAAACGGGATGAGGGATGATAACAAAGCATGATTGAAAATGGACTTAAATAAAACTGAGACAAAATTTTAAAATGGTGGATAAAAGTAACACTACTGTACAGTGCTGTGGTAACTTCACTTTGTGAAAAAGGACAACAAACCTCTTATACTCAGACCAACTTTTGGCAGGCTCAATACTTTACAGCAATCACTGATAGTTACGCTAACATGGCAAGTTAGAAATTAGAATCACATTAGTCAGATTTGTAAACAGGTCTTGTGAGCGGAACTATATTATTTCCTTAAAACTATGACACACACTTCCAAATAAACATGCTCTCCCTTAGATGGCACAGGGATATTTATTTTTACATTAGCATGAGCAGAATTCACTAATTTACAGATAGATAGATAGATAATATTACAGTGACTTACAAAAATATTATTTTTATGGACGCCTAGACCTACAACGCTACTGAATTTTAATGTTGGTCATAATGGTCACTGGTCAGTGGAGCATAGGCTCTGGTTTCCCTGAACAGGATATATGCTATAAAAACAAATAATATACTCGTTGAATGACTACGTTTACACATCGCTTCACAATACTCAACATTGTCTCACTATGTCCTTTGGGCATTAATAAAACTCCACTCTGTCAGAAGTACAATAATTGCTGTAAGTTAGTTTGGTTGTTTTGTATGAAATTGGTTGGCGAATATCAGCCAATTAGAGGCAAAGGAGGGTCGGTCATGGCTTCAACATCCTTGTGTATACCATTTAGGTATACACAATGCTGACTGAAAAACATGTGGGTACTGGGTATACAATACGCTGCTGTACTCATGTATACCCTTGGACTACACCACTGAGGTCCCGACTGCTGGGCTGCAGGGGAGCTGGAGTTCCCAGTTGACTTTGGCCCTGACCCGGCCAACAGCCAATTGCAGCGCATTTATACACAAACAGCCGTTCACACCTGACGACTATTTACAGTCATCAATAAACACAACATGCATGTTTTTGGAATGTGCGAGGAAGCTAGAGCATCCGAAGTAATCGAACGTACGTAAAATCCACACAAGAAAGGCCACTGGACGGATTCAAAGCCCAAAAGAACTCTGAACTGAACCCTCAGAACTGTGAGGTGGATGTGCTAAGCACTCTCCTAACCCGCAGACCAAAGAGGAAATGGTAGGAAGAAGTGATGTTGAAAGCTGTCCGACTGCGCACCCCGTATGAAAACCGAAACACCTGTGAGCTACCACAGGTATGATCGACTCAGAAGGTGCGCCGACGAAGGCGCCTGTCAAACACAACGTCAGTGTTATCATCAACATGCTGACACGCTGCTTTCTCGCCAACTGCGTCAAACAGATTGTGCACAATCTTGGCGTTCGTCTGCTGCGTCCAGACAAGAAAAAAAACAAAACATCGACGCTGCCTGTGGAATGCGAGACGCAGTGTATTAATTGTATAACGACACACGCACGCGCAGGGAATACAATGAAGATTCTCACGGTGGCAGAGGTCAGGCTGCTGTCCGTGAGCGTGAGGTGATGCGGCTCCCATCTGCGCAGGAACTTGGAGGTGAGGATCTTGCTGAGGAAGGTGCGAGGGTGCTTGACCACGCACACCTGGATGTCGCCCTCGTGTAGCAGCTTGTAGCGCATCCCGCTGCTGCTGCAGTGTTGCAGGCTCCTCTTACACGGCCCCGCGGCAACTTTGGCGTTATTATTCCCCTCCGTCATGTCCCCCAGTAAAGGCTTGCTTTCCTCGCACTGATAAAACTGGTTGTTGTGCAGCTCGTTGCCTCCGCCGGCGCTGTTGAAATCCATAATCCAGTAATCCAACAGTTTTCCCGAAATGAGCAGAGGAGGACGATCGCTTGACACAAAACACCCACACAACAAGACACCTACCTACATGTATGTATATGACAAATGAGCAGTGTCTGATCGAGCTGGGGGAGGGGGCACCTACCTACCTAATGGTGCTCGAACACGACTAATTACTGGAGAGACGAGGCCGAGACGGGCGCTAAAAGGAGCCTTAGAGCACTTTTATGGCAGGATATCCACACGGGGGAAGGCTTTTATGATACACTGTAAACAATCCACCATTTTCCTCCCCGCACAACGCTCCATGAAATGTGTCCGCGGTGCGCGTCTCGACTCCCCTCCGCTGCCAATGAGCGATTCAATATGTTAGGGCCATGGCCTTATCCATTTGGTCCGCCGCCGAGCCAAAACGAATAATCCACCGGCAGAAAGACGCGGCGAGGGGTACGAAAAGGAAAGAAAGCTCCAATTGCGGCCGGTCTCGCTTCCTCCCCGGGATTTTGTGCTCATTACAGGCTCACTGGCTCGGTTTCCTTTTATTCCGTATTTTCCCCCTATCTTGCTGTAAATGAGCCAGCTCTCTCCAGCAGCGCCGCTCTGATTGGTCGGCGCCGGTTCATGTGATACGGGACTGACGTCAATGGGGAGGCGAGCGGATGAGCCTTCTTCTTGTGTCTTTTGCGCTTGACTGTCTGCGGAAGGCTGCATACTCCTCCTCCTTCTTTTTCTCCTTCTCCATCCACCACATTTCTTGTAATCGTTTTGATTTAAATGAAAACCAGCTGCATACAGTATGTATATATATATATATGTGTGTTAAAAATGGGAGTATTACACATCCAAAAATAAAACAATGGTATTCGTTCATAGCAGGATTTTTTTTTTAAATCAAACGGCAGCAAATAATACGAATGTAATTAACACGATATATTGACAAGATTCTGTGTTGTGTTTTTTGGGCATGTCGTGTGTTTGCCAGGGCTGGACTGGCCATCTGGCATACAGGCATCTTTATTACAATTTTATTTTTATTATTATTATTATCATTATTATTATTATTATTATTAGTAGTAGTAGTAGTAGTAGTAGTAGGCTTGTTCAATACTACCCCCCCCCCTTTCTCCCGATGCTACCAAGTATCGATACCACTAGGACTTTTGATGGATAAAAATCAAATCCAGACAGATGATTTTAAAGAAAGACCTATTTCCCATATTTAGCATTTTTCCTTAAAATTCCGCGAAATCAATGGCACTTTTCTATTATTCCTATTTCTAGTTCTTGATCAGAAAACGGCCACAAGATGGCAGCCCCCATTGCAGTGCCGATACATTAAACTAAGGCTAGTATTGGCACCAATACTGACCTGCACTCGCCCATCCCCTAATTATTGTTTTACTCATTTTTATCGCAAAAGACTGGCTCACTATTAAGAGGGAGCAGCCCATGAATCCATTTACAAAATAGACAGCTAATGGGACCAATCAGCATCAATGGCAGAGCTACGTGCTATCTAGGAATGATCACGAGTCATGTTTGAATAAAAACGTCATAAGAATCTGTTTTTAGAATAAAATGCTTGGTTATTGCAGTCAATGTCAATTATATCCACCCATTCAACAAATAACATGGCTGAGAAGTTAGTATGTATCATACAATCCACAGTCATGGTTTCATAAAATAAAATTCACTCATATCCATAACCTTGCTTAAGATATTCATAATACAAGCAGGAATACAATTTAGTCATTATTTAGAAATGTGAAGAATGAAGAGATTATATGATTTGAATGAATGGACCATTAACTGTAGCATGCAAAACGGTGCTGGCTCTGACTGGTTGTTAGCTAGGGACAGAAGTACACTATAAGCACAGTAATGGCAAATAAAAAGTCATTATTAATACCAAAATAGTAATTCTTCAACTACTACTGCACTCTCTGAGCTACTGCCCTTTGCATTTTCTTCTTTTCCTTCATATATTGGTCTGATTGATAGCCTCACAAATTATTTAACTTGTAAGACACTTCCCTGGTTCACAGGTGAAACCTGAACACTTAAGAGTAAATGGTGTGAGACTTAACTTTAGCCGGATGAAACCATTAATTTTCCCATTATTGGCAGTGGAAGATTCTTCTTTTTGTAGGATCACTGATTTGACAGTCACATGGTTGACTGGCAGCATCATTTATAGCGCCAGGCTAGACTTGACAGTCGATACTTCCTCAAGGGTGTCAGCTCACAGTAACAAGTGACTTGGATTTTTTCATGTAATTCTTTTGTTAAATTCTCCATTACTGTACTCTGCCCCCACATTCCATCTTCTCGTATCAGATTATGTTTCTGCTGAAATGCTGGCTGTACACCCATTTGTGCACAAGAGGTACGGTACACACACATTCAGATTTTTAACATGGTAACTACTTTTCAAAAGTCACCCCACAATGTGGAAGAAAGGAAGAGAAAAAAAAAAAGCAGACATATTTGAGATGAGGTTAATTTCCTCGCTAGCATTTGAGGAAGCAAGCCACCATCTGCCAGGTGAGCGCAAGCAATTTGCATTTTAAAACCACCAAATTACATAATCTGACGTGTACTGTATGTGTCATTTTGCATGATAAGGCAAACAATGATCCATAGATCCAAAGTCATGAAAAAAGACTCAAAAATTGGAGGGATTACAAATGTAGTTAATCATTTTGGTGCTTTAATTCCTTTGACCTAAACACTTCGCCATATATTGCAAAACACAATCGCTCATATTGTACATGCCAAACAGCCAAATGTTTTCCCCATTCCATAACACAACTCAGGTTAAGAGATCATTACCAGATTAGATCATTGTGCCACAATAATGTGCCAATATTAGAAAACAGTGCAGTAAGTTACTGTAGTTCCGTTCCAGTGACTGATTAAAACACAGCAGGTGTGATAGGACATTAACAGCCTATTGCCGAGTGTCCCCTGTTCGCCAGTCATAATTCGAACGCACGTCACGCCGTGTACAACATTAATAGAGGAAATGAATCATTAACAGAAGAAACCATCAACATTGAGGAGTGGATTTAAGGACTTGCTGACAGATTCACTGGAAGCGCACACATGATGGAATGAAAATAAGAATACAGATTTGCTGCACTAAAAACTTCGGAAGTTCCTCTTTAGTGTGTTCTCAAGAGCGTAACACTGCAGATGTAGAGAAAACGCGTATGATGTCCCTAAAGGGAGTTAACTGCTTCAAATTATGGCACTGCAGGAACATTTAGTCTGGAATGAATTAGTCAGTTTAACACACAACTTTCACAGTAGTGGTAATCCAAATTTGTATATAGGGTTAGTGAGTTAGGTAATCAGGAGTGCAAATCTGGCACTATAAAAAAAAAAAGAAAAAGTAAAATGTTCAAGTGAAACCAGAGAGGAGCTACAGGTATATGAATACAACATGAAGCAGTACCCACACTCTCCTCATTATAATGCTGCTAACGTGATGCTAACTAGAAAATTAGCTGCATGTAATATTGAAGGCAACTGCCAATTTAGGTCTCTTGGAACCTCTCCCCCTCCCCCTCTTACATGCTCAAATGATTTTCAATGACGCAACCCAAGCATTTCACGTCCTAAACAACAAATGTCTCTCAGAGCAGGAGTTAAATTCCTTTAAAAAGATATCATCTTTGCATTGCAGTGTGAACTGAACTCTCACTGAGAGCGAGTCTACTTTTACACGAGTAACCCTGACTTGAGGTCAGAAAGTAACAAGCTGGAAGTTAAAAAAAAAAAAAAACTGGATCAATGGATGCCAAAGCTGTATCTACTGCAGAGATCAACAAGGCAGCCAAAATATCCACAACTCAACATTCACTTCTGGCAAAGTCTATTTTGGATCCATCCAAGAGATGTACTCTTGTGTATACACTCAGTCGAAATCTGGATAAAATAAAAAATGAAAAAAAAAGTATAAGACAGCAGTGAAGGTGCCACACAGTAATTTGTGCATTTGTTGCTGATGCTCATACGCTGCCGTTTAATGAAGCCACAGCCTTTTTCATCCATCTTCTATACTTCTTGTCCTCATTTGGGTTGCCGGCGCACAGACAAGCATCCACACTCACATTCATGCCTATGGACAATATAGAGTCTTCAATTAACCGTCTAAGCATGGGTTTAACATCTATGGGAAGAAGCTACCCAAAAAAAACACACACAAGCATGGTGAGAATATGCAGAACAATTTGAACACAGAACCTTTCAAGTGTGAGGAAGACATGGTAACAAATAGCCCGCAGTGCTACCCAGAACATAATTTTTCCCAACATACTCAAGTATGAGATTATGCCAATTGAAAGCACATAAAAGATTTTCACTCGGTAAACAAGTTGTATTTCGTCATTTCCATTTGGCTTTTAACAATGTAATGTTTTTAAAAAGATGGTTAGTCACATGATAGTAGCACACAAACTGAACAAATGTAAAACATTGTTACTGTAATAAGGATAGTGACAATCTTGCTAAAAGTCTTTGCAAGCTATTTTGTCTCCCCCCCCCCCGGTCTTCCATTTGCCAATTTACAAATGATTGAATAACTCTTTGACTGCCAGACGTTTTCAGAAAAGGGATGCCGTGGGTGCCAGCCGATTTAAGCATTTTTGACTGATCTTTCAAGGTCCGCAGAAAATTATGTGTTTGGACTATGGAAAGACACATACTACCAAATGAAAGATTGGACTCTCATCTTTCATCAGGAAAAAAAAGTTTGTTTCTACCTTATTCTGTTTTTCAGTAATCAACAATAGAAAATGGTTAGTTTCACCTCTGTTTTGAAAAAAAAAAAAAAAACGTATTTAAACGTCTTTGGCACTCCTCCATAGGATTTTACTAAACGTTATTTAATGTTTTTGGCAGTCAAAGAGTTAAATGGTCAATTAGACCAGTAAAAAAAAAAAAATGCACGTCACATAATTTCCCCTTAAGGCAAGTCAACCGTAAAAACTTTTCTTCACAATAATGTGTTATATGTGACCACACTAGTCTAAAGCTGCCTTCACGTGGTATCGAAATTATGGTAAATGCCACATCGCGTGAACGCCCCCTCATAGTGTAGTTTCTACTGGACAACTGGGAATTTATTTTGATGCCCAAGTTTCCGAGTTGAGAGAACTATTCAAGTTTCAACATGGCGAAATAATTTGTGAATGGCAAGAAATATTAACACTTATAAGGGCGTTAACGTCAGCTAGCACAGTAGGTTGTTTTTAGAATCTACACATTTATGTAGCATACACAATTTTGCTATAAAAACAAAATCACATGAACAGAACTCGGTCGTAATTAGGAGTTTCTGAGTGGTAAGGTCCATCTTTCCCATAGCACGTGAAGGCAGGGTAACTCTAAACATAACATTCTGATTAATATTACATTTGTGGAATATGAGTTATGAAGCAAAATCCAGCCGTTTTAATCATCTCTGGGGGCGGCCATTTTGCCACTTGCTGTCAATTTAAAAGATGACATCACAGTTGCTCAGAGCTCAGGCAATGACCAATCACAGCTCATCTGTTTTCAGAAGCTGCGCTGTGATTGGTTGTTACCCAACTGTGATGTCAATTTCACTCGACGGCAAGTGGCAAAATGGTCGCCTTCTGATATTGATAAAAGCTGCTGGACTTTGCTGCTTAACTCATATTCCACTAACGCAATATAAACCAGAATACCATATTTAGACAAGCGGGGCTGCATAGAACATGTTATTGTCACGAAAATGTTTTTGGGTTGACTTCCCTTTAACTCATTCACTGCCATTAACGGCTATAGACGTCATAAATTCATTTGAACTATTTCTATTAGTTTAACATTTTTTCCACTTTTTTTAACAAGTGCATGAAAACCTATAATTTTTTTTTGTACATATAGAACAGATATAAAATGTGTGATTAATCGTGAGTTTTTTATTTATTTAAATTTTAATCACCTGACACCCCTAATTTTTAATATTCTTTTTTTTTATAAATAAAAATCAAATTATTGTAATTATTATTATTACTTTTTTAATAATGTTTATTTAAAAAAATAAAAAGAAAAGATTATTAAAAATTAGGGGCGTCAGGCGATTACCATTTTTAATTGTAATTAATCGCATGACTTCACTAGTTAACTCAGAATTCCCAAATTTTATATGTGTTCTAATACAATAAAAAAAAAAGAGTTAAGTGCCCTATGCTGCTATTTCTTCCAGTGTTGCTTCAAATCCCTCCTGAAGCAGCAGAGCAATAGTTAAAATAAATCTGATAAAAATTTGACTTGACTTCCCTTTAACTCATTCACTGCCATTAACGGCTATAGACGTCATAAATTCATTTGAACTATTTCTATTAGTTTAACATTTTTTCCACTTTTTTTAACAAGTGTATGAAAACCTAGAATTTTTTTTTGTACATATAGAACAGATATAAAATGTGTGATTAATCGTGAGTTTTTTATTTATTTAAATTTTAATCACCTGACACCCCTAATTTTTAATATTCTTTTTTTTTTAATAAATAAAAATCAAATTATTGTAATTATTATTATTACTTTTTTTAATAATGTTTATTTAAAAAAATAAAAAGAAAAGATTATTAAAAATTAGGGGCGTCAGGCGATTACCATTTTTAATTGTAATTAATCGCATGACTTCACTAGTTAACTCACAATTCCCAAATTTTATATGTGTTCTAATACAATAAAAAAAAAAAAGAGTTAAGTGCTCTATGCTGCTATTTCTTCCAGTGTTGCTTCAAATCCCTCCTGAAGCAGCAGAGCAATAGTTAAAATAAATCTGATAAAAATTTGACTTGACTTCCCTTTAACTCATTCACTGCCATTAACGGCTATAGACGTCATAAATTCATTTGAACTATTTCTATTAGTTTAACATTTTTTCCACTTTTTTTAACAAGTGTATGAAAACCTAGAATTTTTTTTGTACATATAGAACAGATATAAAATGTGTGATTAATCGTGAGTTTTTTATTTATTTAAATTTTAATCACCTGACACCCCTAATTTTTAATATTCTTTTTTTTTTAATAAATAAAAATCAAATTATTGTAATTATTATTATTACTTTTTTTAATAATGTTTATTTAAAAAAATAAAAAGAAAAGATTATTAAAAATTAGGGGCGTCAGGCGATTACCATTTTTAATTGTAATTAATCGCATGACTTCACTAGTTAACTCACAATTCCCAAATTTTATATGTGTTCTAATACAATAAAAAAAAAAAAAGAGTTAAGTGCTCTATGCTGCTATTTCTTCCAGTGTTGCTTCAAATCCCTCCTGAAGCAGCAGAGCAATAGTTAAAATAAATCTGATAAAAATTTGACTTGACTTCCCTTTAACTCATTCACTGCCATTAACGGCTATAGACGTCATAAATTCATTTGAACTATTTCTATTAGTTTTTCCACTTTTTTTAACAAGTGCATGAAAACCTATAATTTTTTTTTGTACATATAGAACAGATATAAAATGTGTGATTAATCGTGAGTTTTTTATTTATTTAAATTTTAATCACCTGACACCCCTAATTTTTAATATTCTTTTTTTTTATAAATAAAAATCAAATTATTGTAATTATTATTATTACTTTTTTTTAATAATGTTTATTTAAAAAAATAAAAAGAAAAGATTATTAAAAATTAGGGGCGTCAGGCGATTACCATTTTTAATTGTAATTAATCGCATGACTTCACTAGTTAACTCACAATTCCCAAATTTTATATGTGTTCTAATACAATAAAAAAAAAGAGTTAAGTGCCCTATGCTGCTATTTCTTCCAGTGTTGCTTCAAATCCCTCCTGAAGCAGCAGAGCAATAGTTAAAATAAATCTGATAAAAATTTGACTTGACTTCCCTTTAACTCATTCACTGCCATTAACGGCTATAGACGTCATAAATTCATTTGAACTATTTCTATTAGTTTAACATTTTTTCCACTTTTTTTAACAAGTGTATGAAAACCTAGAATTTTTTTTTGTACATATAGAACAGATATAAAATGTGTGATTAATCGTGAGTTTTTTATTTATTTAAATTTTAATCACCTGACACCCCTAATTTTTAATATTCTTTTTTTTATAAATAAAAATCAAATTATTGTAATTATTATTATTACTTTTTTTTAATAATGTTTATTTAAAACAATAAAAAGAAAAGATTATTAAAAATTAGGGGCGTC
Organism: Vanacampus margaritifer; assembly: GCF_051991255.1. Classification (NCBI taxonomy): domain Eukaryota; kingdom Metazoa; phylum Chordata; class Actinopteri; order Syngnathiformes; family Syngnathidae; genus Vanacampus; species Vanacampus margaritifer. Next base: position 23,343,014 of record NC_135437.1, on the reverse strand, counting down.
AGGCGATTACCATTTTTAATTGTATTTAATCGCATGACTTCACTAGTTAACTCACAATTCTCAAATTTTATATGTGTTCTAATACAATAAAACAAATCTAGCTTTTCATACTCCTGTTAACAAAAGTGGGAAAAATGTTAAACTAATAGAAATAGTTCAAATGAATTTTTGACGTCTATAGCCGTCAATGGCAGTGAATGAGTTAAGTGCCCTATGCTGCTATTTCTTCCAGTGTTGCTTCAAATCCCTCCTGAAGCAGCAGAGCAATAGTTAAAATAAATCTGATAAAAATATAAATTATTTCATCAAATCAATAAACCAAATATCTTAATAAAATAGCAGCCTAAAAAAAGAAAATGTTCCCCCAAATTATGCAGCATATATACTTTGTAAAAAATAAAATAAAAAGTCTCCCTAAAAAAAGCATAGTTTGCCATTTAAATACTGTTCATAAATTCCCTAAACCCTGATACTATGTCATAAGTGGGTGGTCATGACAAATGTGCAAAAAGTGAAAGAGATGGTTTGCTCTTCCTGGCTTCAGACTCGGATTCGAAACATGCCTTGGCTCAACTGAAGGCGGAAGAGACGACAGTTGGCGATCCGAAGCGCGGCGCAGGTCGTTTTGGAGAGGTCGCTGGCCAGCATGGGCTTGGTCCGATGCCAGGTCCCCGTGCTACGGCGGAACTCGCGGATGTAGTCGAAACTGGTACCTGTGCGCCCACAACAGGTAAACGACTCACTCAGATGATTCATATCAATGTTGCTTACAACATCTTGCTCATGGTGGTTGCGTTTCTCTGACCGGTGTCCAGGTCTCCAACGACATAGATGCTGCCTCCGATGGGAACGGCACTGTAGACGAATGAAGAGCTTGTCTGGATACACAGGTTTTGGTCATCCAGGAACATCCACCTGCATAAAACCGCATCATTACATCATAGCAAATACAGCTGTTCTAGTAGTTTAGTTCCTCCCCCCCCACACATACACATATATACAAACCTTCTCATTTCATCATGATAGAATTCAGACTTGCAGGTCATCATATGACGTTGCTCGGCGTTGTCGTTCTCTTGACTTCTCACGCCACCAAAGACGTAGAGCTCCTTGCCGATGCCACAAGCCACGGAGCCAAACCTAATTGGAAAGATTTTCGTTCATTTGGTTTAGCCCGCCAAAGGGTAAGGAGACCTCTTTGAGTTTAATGAGTTATCAACATGATGGGCGGGGGTGGGGGTGGGGGGGGCATTTTTGTGGTTGGCGATGAGTCTGCATTGATGCGCTGCATTCACAATCTACACTGTATTTGACAAATGCAATTTGGCGGCTTGGTGCTGCCTCCACAAGGTAAAATGTAGTCACTTCTATGTGAAAAACACTTAATGTCCATTTTTGTCTTTTAATTTTTTTTAAAAACATTTTTATGTTTTTGGAATGAAACTGAATGCAGATGTCCCCAAATTTTAATAAATGACAAAAATGAAGTGTTTTTCATATAGAAACGACGATGTTTTCTTTTTGTCTTTGCTTTGAATAAAAAAAAAATTAAATATATCTAGCTCCGCCCCTAGTTTTCATATTGTAAAATCCATATTCACAATCTACACTGTATTTGACAAATGCAATTTGGCGGCTTGGTGCTGCCTCCACAAGGTAAAATGTAGTCACTTCTATGTGAAAAAACACTTAATGTCCATTTTTGTCTTTTAATTTTTTTTAAAAACATTTTTATGTTTTTGGAATGAAACTGAATGCAGATATCCCCAAATTTTAATAAATGACAAAAATGAAGTGTTTTTCATATAGAAACGACGATGTTTTCTTTTTGTCTTTGCTTTGAATAAAAAAAAAAAAATTAAATATATCTAGCTCCGCCCCTAGTTTTCATATTGTAAAATCCATACTCGCTTATTGCCCCAGAAGTATGTGTGACGGGATGAGGGTTGGCTACTTATATTCAACAGGGCCTCTCAAATGGGCATATTTCAAAAATATTTCCGAAATATAATTGTGACAAAAAAATAATGAAGTGTGCTAGTAGAAATAGGTCAGTTTAAGCTGTAGTGCAGCATGACATTTATTTTTAACTCTTTGACTGCCAGACGTTTTCAGAAAAGGGATGCCGTGGGTGCCAGCCGATTTAAGCATTTTTGACTGATCTTTCAAGGTCCACAGAAAATTATGTGTTTGGACTATGGAAACACACATACTACCGAATGAAAGATTGGACTCTCATCTTTCATCAGAAAAAAAAGTTTGTTTCTACCTTATTCCGTTCTTCAGTAATCAACAATAGAAAATGGTTAGTTTCACCTCTGTTTTGAAAAAAACGTCTTTTAACGTCTTTGGCACTCCTCCATAGGATTTTACTAAACGTTATTTAACGTTTTTGGCAGTCAAAGAGTTAGAGATTCTATTCTTTAATTATGTACTCTGTGAGTGACTCAACAACCTCAACATCTATTGTTTCATCATTCTGTGCAACATTCTCATATGATTTAGCAGATATTGAAAACAAGTCCAACTGAAACTAAAACTGACACTGTTGGTGCTGTAATAATGACCGCAAAGCTGCGTTTCATTTCCTGTTGCGCAATACTAGAACATAGAAGATCAAACAGCCGAAGTTAAAGAGTGTATTCTTTTGAAATTAAAAACACTTGAAACAATTATGATTACCTTCTCTCCTTGAGCGGACAGAGGCCGGTCCACTGCTGGGTTTTGGGGTCAAAGCTTTCAACGGAGTCGAAAAGTTTCCCGTAGGAGCCGCCACCCATGGCATAGATCTTCTTATTCATGGCAGCATAGCAACCCACCTTTGGGAAGGGGGGGGGGGAGATTTGCATATTCATTGTTTGGTCACAGTTGTGTCAGGTTGCTGGTGCCATATCAGAGCAAAAATAAAGTCACAAGGTCAAAGAAACTGCCTGAAGAGCTGACAGTTTCAACACAGCACACAAGCCATATTTTCCCATCTGCATCTTTTTTATTTATTTATTTTTTTGACGCGGGCTAGCTGCCGCACCTTTTATCGACGTGCCTTCTCCTGTAAAGACTTCTACCACATGAGTCCTGTGTAACCTGGGAATTTTTAAGCAACCATGACTCATTGTGAAGTCTGAGGCTGGCTGAAAAATATGGAACATGGAATTTTCCTGGGACTACTGAATGTCATAGGAAGCCATTTGGAAAATATAGCACACTTTAAATATGTGTTTTCTTTATTCTGGATGAAACACATCCAATAAAAGTAAAAAACAATTCGTTAGTGACAGCCCGAGTCGGCAGTTAACAAATGTGCAATATGATAATTCACCTTCACAGGGCGCTAGACTTGCCACAGCTTGTGGAGTTAAATAAATAGTTTTAAATGTAAAAATGCCAATCATGCCATCGGGCCCCCACAATTTCACCTCACAAAATCTGGCCCTCTTTGCAAAAATGTTGGACACCCTTGATGTAATGGTAATGATATTATCACATGGGCTTGAGTAACACATCAGAATAACAGGGTCGCAACCACATCTACAAATGCAAGTTAAAACTTAACTATGCAAAGTCAATTCCATATTTCAACAACACCCACAAATGTCGCCGGTTTCTCTGGACCTGAGCTTATCTGAGATGGACCGACTCAAAGTGGAAGAGTCTGCTGTGGTTTAACGAGTCCACATGTCAAATTGTTTTTGGAAATCATGGATGTTGTGTTGTGTCCTCTAAGCCAAAGAGGAAAAGGACCATCCGGATTGTTATCAGCGCCAAGCCGGTATCTGTGATGCTATGGGTGTGTGTTGGGTAGGTTTGTACATCTGTGAAGACACCATTAAGGCTGAATGGTGCCAAAAAACTAAACAAACAAAAAATAAACAAAACAGATTCCCCTTTTAACATGAGTTTTGATGTGATTGATTAATTCCTAACTGCTACTTTCCCAGTTATAAAAGGATGTGAAGTGCACACTTATCAATCACATCATCTCAGTTTATTTTTATTTCCCCTCTCAAAAAGATTTCGACTGTACAGATTATAGGTTACATTGACGGTATATATATATATATTTTTTTTAATGATTTAGCTTAGTTTTGTTTTTAATCACAAAAAGATGGCAAGTTTGAATCCAGAGATTGCTGATTTAACACCAATGCTAATCTTGACAGCTCAATGCTCATTTGTTGACTTTGCTTCATTAGCATGAGTGCTAATTGTGCCATTCAAATCAAAGTGCAATTTCCACCTCTGTCCCCAAACAATAAGTCAATATCGTCACAAGCCTTTGTGTGTCCTCCGTCAGTTAGCTGTGAATTAATGAAAAAAACTAGAAAGGAGGTATGTGTTTGGTAAGCCTGAAATGGAGTGTGAGCATGATAAGTCCACATAGTTGACTGAAAGTTAAAATTTTCCAGATCGATACCATAACGATATAGTCACGCATCCCTCCATTTTCTTCTGCTAACGATGTATAACAATACATTGCCCAGCCCATCCATCCATCCATTTTCTTGACCGCTTTTCCTCACAAGGGTCGCGGGGGTGCTGGAGCCTATTCCAGCTGGCTTCGGGCAGTAGGCGGGGTACACCCTGAACTGGTTGCCAGCCAATCACAGGGCACACAGAGACGAACAACCATTCTCACAATCACACCTATGGACAATTTGGAGTGTTCAATTAACCTGCCATGCATGTCTTTGGAATGTGGGAGGAAACCGGAGTATCCGGTGAAAACCCACACAAGCACGGGGAGAACATGCAAACTCCACCCAGGAAGGCCGAAGCCCGGACTCGATCTCACGTCCTCTGCACTGGGAGGCGGACGTGCTACATTGCCCAGCCCTTAACCCTAATAAAATTAAGTGCGACAGAAATTGTATGGATGGAGGGATGAATTGCAATCTTCAAGCAGAAACGTGTATTATTCATCCGTCCATTTTCGATAAGGCTTGTCCTCATGAAGGTCGTGAGTAAGCTGGATCCCTGCAGATTTTAGGCGAGGGACGCCGACCCTCAACTGGTTTTCATTCAATTGCTTGGCGCGTTTTATTGGAATGTGGGAGAAAGCTGGAGTGATAAGGTTTCAGAGAAAAACACACGCCAGCAATGGGGAGAACATGCACAACGCCACACATAAGGGTTTGAGCTACGTTTCAAACCCACAACCTCTTGACCGTGAGGCAAACGTGCTAACCATTATTCCATGCTGCCCTGCATTATTTATACTCGTGGCAAATATTTTATAAGAATGAAGTATTCTATTATTAAGGTCTATTGTTTTATTAATGTACTAACTGCAAGGTGCTAAAATTAAAATTGGGAGTGAAGTTCAGATCCTTGCTAGCCCCGGCTGTCATCCTACATGTCTTGCCACTAATACACTGTACATAAATGTGACAGGCAACTTTTATTAGCTACTCAGTAACATTTACCCGCTTAAACACGTCATTGTAAAGATTGTAAGGTGTGTTACCTTGCGGATCATGGTCATACTGCTCTGCATCTTCCAGGTATTGACGTGAGGGTCGAACACTTCTACAGTGGTCAGTTCACTTTCTGCGTTCTCCCCACCAAGAATATATACAAGACCATCCAGCTCCACCACGCCGAAGTTCTGGCGAGTCTGCACAAATCAGTGTCATGACATATTTAAGTGTTGTCCTGCAAATCCTCTACCAAACAATTCTATTGTATTTTGGAAAAAACGGCTGTAAAAGATGCCTGGTACAAATTATTAAACAATGTAGATATTTGAAAGTAAGCAAACGTAAGTGCTCAGGCTATCATGTTTTGAAAATGGAGAACAATACACCAGTGCGAACACAAAGTGGCTAATATATTTTTTTTTCCATCTTGTGTGCTTGTCACCATTAAAAAAAATTAGTCCTGGATGCATCTATCTACTCTAGCTGGATTTGCCACAGAGGTGGCCCTGTGCACTCTGACAGGTGTTTATAAGTCTGTCTAAAGGTAGATATTGTCACCACAGCAACATCATAAATGACACTTTACAGGTGTGTAATTGAGATGAAAGTGAAGGGCGAGTTCAATGTGTGCTCTTCAACCTCTGAGCTCTGGCGAGTGGTGACGATCATAAAAATCTTCAGCCTCAAAATGTCTCCATGCCGACTGGTGGTGTGCCATTTGTGATTCCATCAGATAACATGTTGTATAAACAAAACATAAAATTTTACGGTCTACCGATAAACCCTTACACAAGTTGAGTCTAATGTTTTGTATTTATCTATCTCTCATTTGCCAAACTGTTTATTGTACATGATTTTAATTAGTTATTATTTAAAATGTGTATGATTTTATTATACCCCATCCCTCATAGGTTCAAATACCGCAACAAGATTAGCAATAGCATCAGCGGCTAACATCGCAAAGGGAAGGGTTATATACTGATATGATCGCACCACACCAAAAAAAGTCATTATCGTGACATATGTTTGCATATAATAAACACATTAGACTGTTGTAGTAACTTAAGCATACTAGCATCATATTTTCTTTTTTTCATAACTACCATGAGCACCATAAAATACCAAGAGATTTATTTTTTGTTATGTTTCAGCCTAAATATTTATTACTTGTTTAATAGAAACAGACTTAATCAAATTCAGTTGAATAAACTTCAATATTTACCTATTGTGGACAGTTGACATGTATTGCTACTTCCCAAATCCCAGTATGAGAATCACTGTGCTAGATTGCCGGGCAATTTTTTTAAATTGGCAACAAATGACAGTCACTTACCACAGCAAATCTACTTTCTGTTTACATTCTTGTGACCTAGCAGGTGATGGCACATGTTTTGTGACGCAGCTAAAATAAAAACCGGTTCCAATGCTTGAGGTGCAGTCATGCACTCTAGCTGGTTTTTGTTGTTGTTGAAATTACTTTTATCGCTGTGATCATTTTGGTCAAGATAATCAAGACATGAACAGTTCGTACCATTCTATCTCTAATTGACAGAAAAGAAAAAAGGTGAGCAATTGGAAAAGAGATGTAGAAATGGGTCAATATGAATATATATATATATATACCTGAAACATTGTGGGTATGGGGCTCCATGTGTTAGAATCTGGGTCATACTTCTCACCAGTGTCTAAGACTATATTGTTCTCGTCCGTCCCACCAATCACAAACAGAAATCCCTCTAAAACACCAGGAAAAAAAAAACATTATTAGAAGGTACTGTAACTTGTTTGCGCAGTTTAGACCAGTGGTTCCCAACTGTTGTCACCCTAGGACCCGCATCTTCCTATTGTTACAAAGTCATGACCCACTTTTATAAAAGCTAAGAAAATGATTTTTTTTTTTTTGTTCCAAGTGCTTAAGCTTCTGAAAATATATGTACATTAAGTTACAGTTTAAAAAAAAATCCTTTCAAATGAGTTTGACGTACCACCAAGCCAAAGCCATATTGTTAGTTTTGACGTCTCCTAGCTAGTGGCTGATTTGCACTATATTTGTTTACAGAGTAGCTAGTGGCTAGAGTGCAAGTGAGAATTGTATATTCTATGTAGGAACTTGGTAAGCCTCTGTTCTAAAAGGAAAAAACACAAAAAAAATTTGGGGTCCTAACTCAACAGTTGAGACTCACTGGTTTGGACTATAGTAATTTCTGGACTACAAAGAGCACCTGATTATAAGCCGCGCTAGCTAAATTTGGGGATTACTACACATATAAGCTGCACCCGACTGTAAGCCGCAGGTCTTTTTAATGTTACTGCACCGGGTTCCCGCTACTTTCATTTTCCATAATGAGGGTACAAATTGTCTCCCCTACTGTATTTGGGCTCACTTGGTTTGTTTTGCTCTGCCTGACGCTCTTGCGCTTCCTTTATAGTGCGCCCCCTTGTGATCTGATGGATAAGGCGCACCTTTGTATTAGCCACAGGGTTGAATGCAAGTGAAAAAAGTAGCGTCTTGTAGTCCAGAAATTACTGTAGTCATTTAACATACTATTTTAAACCCAATTGAGGGGAACAATGATGAACATAGTTAAAAGATCATTTCTGCAACACTGTCATGCTGTACTGCCCCGTCACATACCAGCAGCAACCACCCCATGACCCACACGGGCGATGCTCATAGGCTGCAGCTCAATCCAGGCTTGTCGGTTGGTGTCATAGAGTGGACACATGCAGCGGGTCAGAGCTGTAGGTTTCCTGGTCCTGCACGGAACAAACACATTTGCACTCACCGAACTTCTACTTTTACACACTCATTTTAAAAGAGCACTCACTAAGCTAAGCTCTGAGTTCTGCAGACTGACAGAAATTCAAAGCAAATATGGTGAAATAGCACTTCGCTGTGATGCTGCACACAAATGAAATAAACTGCCAGCAGAAGTGAAGTCAGTCCCAAGTGTGAATGTTTTTAAGTCAAGGTTTAAAGTGACATTTTTTGTCATGTTCATGACTGAGGATTTTGAATTTTTTTTTTTTAATCAATTTTAAAATATATATTTTTTCTTTTTGTGAACTTATGTACTTTGATTGTAAATGTATTTCATTCTTTATTTTTAAATGCTTTTTAATGTACTTTTAATCATGTAAAACACATTGAATTACCTAGTGTATTTCTTTGCTATATAAATATAGAAATATTGTATAAGCTGGCTTGTCTTGCCTAAGCAATTGAAATCCTCATTCATTCTAAATTACTGCCAAATGTACTACTCCAAGTGCAGGTGTGCCGATGTACTACCGAGGGAAGCTGATCTGTCGAGGCGAGCTGAATACAGGACACTGTCAAGACATACTAAATGAATGGAATGGAATAATTGAGCTGAAATTCTTTTTTTCACATTCTAATGAGTCATATAGAGTCAAATATTGGATAAGTAAAGATAAACAAACTGGGTAAGCCTTTTGGAAAACGCAGCCTAACTCGATGCAAAAGCATGTGGAGAGGACCTTATAAGTAGTCCCGACCGACAGCAACTTAACATGCACGTGCTCTTGCGCGGACCCATCGGTCGGTGTCGTTTGGCAAGCAGCTTATTTCGGTAGTACTGTACTTTCAACCAAATTATTTCAATTTTTACAATATTTGACATAGGGATGCATTGCGTTCCCAAAGTAAAGAGTAATGCTATTAATAGTAATGATGAAAATAACATTCAAAATACGGTGTTTTGTCACTTTGTAGTGTCATTTACAACAAAAAGATACACACTTTCCAAACAAAAGCAAAACAACAAGCCTTATTTTAGCACGATGGTTGTTCAAATTAAGTTTTGAGATCACCATGGAGTCATGATTGAATCTATTTCCATCTTACCTACGATCCTCTCCGCCGACAACAACGATGCACTCCGAGTAACCTCGAGGCTTGAATGCAGCAAGAAGAGCTTCACCTTGCAGCTGATTCTCTCCGAGCACTGGCTGACAGTGCTCTCTAATCACCTCTCTCATCAGCGGCTCTCCCAAGGCCTAAAGGGATATGATGACACATGCATACAAGTTCAAACCTGGCCTGGCAAGAAATATCTGTTTGACATGGAAACCTACACCTACAATCAAGTGAATGTTGGAGACTGGGCATTATACAACGCAACATACAAGAATAGGCTGTTTCAGTACCTGTTCTCTCAGGTAGCTCGCATCCAAGCCTTGCAACCATACTGCTGACATCACTTCCTTTATATGCACCTGCAAATAAACAAAGAGTTTAGGCTGATGCTGAACCTTAAAAAAAAAAGCCAATGCAGTGCTAGTGTTTTCTTTACTGTTTATAGCTGGTAAGAATTGAGCCATGTGATCACTCACTGCACCTACAAGAAGTGAAAACTTTGCTATGACAGATTTCACTCTTGATTTTAAATGTCTGTCATTCTTTATTTTTAACTCATTCACTGCCATTGACGACTATAGACGTCAAAAATTCAAGTGAACTATTTCTATTAGTTTAATATTTTTTCATTTAGTTTGTTATGAAAACCTATATTTTTTTTATTGTGCATTTATAACAGATATAAAATTATCATACGATTAATTACGATTAAACGCCCTTTATTTTTATTTATGTATCTTTTAAATTAGGCCTGTCAGGCGATTAAAATGTTTAATTGTAATTAATCACATGACTTCACTTGTTAACTAACGATTAATCACAAATTTTATATCTGTTCTAAATTTACTATACTATATTACATATATGTATGTTTTCATAAACTTTGCTATGACAGATTTCACTCTTGATTTTAAATGTCTGTCATTCTTTATTTTTAACTCATTCACTGCCATTGACGACTATAGACGTCAAAAATTCAAGTGAACTATTTCTATTAGTTTAATATTTTTTCATTTAATTTGTTATGAAAACCTATATTTTTTTATTGTGCATTTATAACAGATATAAAATTATCATACGATTAATTACGATTAAACGCCCTTTATTTTTATTTATGTATCTTTTAAATTAGGCCTGTCAGGCGATTAAAATGTTTAATTGTAATTAATCACATGACTTCACTTGTTAACTAACGATTAATCACAAATTTTATATCTGTTCTAAATTTACTATATTACATATATGTGTGTTTTCATACTCTTGTGAGCAAAAGAGGAACAAAATGTTAAACTAATAGAAATAGTTCAAATTAATTTTTGACGTCTATAGCCGTCAATGGCAGTGAATGAGTTAAATGCACTTTTAATCATGTAAAACACATTGACTTACCTCGCGTAAATCTTTAATCTTAAATAGTGTAAAGACTTAGCAGACTAAGTTTTTCGACAAGATGTTGTAATGTACAACAGTTGTTTTTCATCCAAATGAACATTTGTGAGATCAGCTGTGATGATGTTGCACCTGAGAAAAGTCTTGACAAACCATCTTCCCAATGTGTTCGATTGACTTGAGGTCAGGGTTCTTTCTGGACAGGTTTTGTTTTTCACACAAAATTCCTCCAGGCATGTCTTCCACAAACTGCTATCACAGAGTTGAACCAATGAAAGGTCCATAAGGTATTGGTTAGATGAAGAATTCAAGGGAAAATAAGTGGGTCAAATCCAACTCCTAATTAATTGATCAAGAAGTATGATTAATTAAATTAAGCACAGTAAATGCACTCTCTAGGACTACCGGGTAAAAATTTGTATTTCTATATTTTATATTCAACTGTATTTTAATTTGGGTCATTGTGGTGGTAGTTGAAAACACGTAATTTTTAAAAAATATATTATATATTTTTTTAGGTGGGACTTGGTTTAAAATGTCTGAGAATCTGTGCTCTAAAATATGCCGCATTTGAAGGTTGTTAATCACTAAATAAAGAAAATATTGGCATCCAGTGGACTTATGTGTTACTGTTTGTATGTTCTCCTTGTGCTTGCATGGCTTTTCTCTGGGTAATCTGTCTTTCACCCACATTCCACGAACATTCATGTTAGGCTAATTGACAACTCTAAACTATCCATGCATGGAAATGAGAGTATGAACCGTAGTTTGTCTATACTGTATGTGCCGTGCAACTGGCTGGTGGCCAGTCCAGTGTCTAATATTAGTTATAGTAATCAGCTGAGAGATAGCTCACCCACAACCTGAATGAGATCTAGGACGGCAAAGAAAATGTACATGCAACTTGGGAGTTTGCGCAAGTGGGTAGTTAGTTGCATGTGTCCCATGAATGTCAACTCAGCTATATTGGATAAATGATTTGAAATGTCCACGCAAATCCAGTTATGGTAGCAACTTTAAGAACATAATAGCTTAATTAATAGATCAATCAACCAGTAGTTGGACTAGACTTCCTAGTTCTGCCTAAAAGGTAATCCTATACAAAGACCTGTATGCCTTCAAATATGTGGGGAACGTTTTTGGGGATGGCCTTTAATGTAGAAAGCAAACTCCATTAAGGCATGAAGAAGAGCTTGGTGTGGACCAAGTTGCACAGAAGCCTGACCTCAAGCCTTTCAAAAGCGTTCCGACGAGCCAGGTCCGACATGATGGGCGAGCACATACCCTGCGAGCTTCTGGATCGTAGGCAAACCATCGCACCACAGCCTCCAGCACATGCTTTTCATTACCGACGTTAAGCTTCTCCTCAGACAGCACCTCGCAGAGTCGTTCGCGAGGCAACTCCCTGAACTCCTCTGTGAGCGCCACGTCGCGGAAATGAGTGTGCAAATACTCCGTGGCGGCGTAGTGAACGTGGTGCAGGCAGTAATGGAGGGAGAAAAGACGGATGCCGATGCAGTTCTCTGCTGTGATGCAACTTTCAAGGAATTGGCAACACAGCAACTTGAGCTCAGTCATGAGGAGCAGGTCAGATGCTTGCACCATGTCCTGGATGGTCCCTTCACTTAAAGTGATCTGTATGTCAAGGTCATGCAGATGTTAAAACATTAACAAGTATGTAAACAATAGATAGAGTGAGGTAATATGAACCAAAACAAAAAATGTGGAACTCTAACATGCTTCTGAGAGCATCTGCACTCACTTCACCACTGAAGATGTAGTCCAGAATCTGTTTCATGATGGACATGGAAACGCCCTGTAGCTCAATCCGGTACATTGACCCATCTTCTTTAGGAGGATTGTAGTTCAGTTTGGTCCTAGAACAGAATTGTTAACTTGAGCAACCCCTTGTACTTTATGGGCACATTTAAAATGTGTTATTATGAGAGCTACCATTAGAGGAATTAAGCTTCAATGTCTCACTCATGTTGCCTTACCGAATATAAGGGCTGGCTGCAGCCAGGATGTTTTTCTGGACAGGAAGCTCCTCATTGTCCACCACCAGCAGTGCATCATGGAAGCTTTGCTCTTGCCAGAAGGTGCGAAGAACTCTGAGTAGGTTCTGGGAATGCTGAGGGTCAAATACCCTCGAACCAGGATCACTCGGCGCAGAATCTGGCATGTCTGGACTTTGCAAAGTCTGGTTGCGTGCTTCTTAAATCCTGTTTTCAAATGACAGTATACAGATCAACTATTGTTATGAACAACTTAATGACAAGAAAAAAAACAGGATTGAACTGATAAAATGAAAGGCAAATCAAATCTGAAATGATGCTTAAATAAAAATGGGACATAGACACCAAGTGTGAAATTAAAACACTAAGTAAATCATATATAAGCCTGATTTTGAAAAGGCTGCAGTGAGCAAAACACGATTAGCCCACTGTTGTAAGCGGCTCACACATAATAACCACTCGAAAAAGACCCTTTCAAATAGAGGCTAAAGCACTATCGTCATCATAGCCAAAAGATAAGCAGAGCTGCAGTGGCAGTGTTAGAACAGATTAGCATTTATCTTACAGAGTTGCCCAAGGATGATTTTTTTAGCAAAACAAGAACAATGGTGTAAAATGGAATATAATTCTTGATCCTTGGGGTGTTTTTACAGTGCACATGGACACATGGGAATGGTCTTAAACTGTGTGTGTGTCGGAGGGAGGGGGTCCAACACTGTATGAAGACATGAAGAGACCTCCACAACTAATTGTTTTCATATTTAAATCTTGGTAAGCGTAGCCAAGCTAAAAACAAACAGACCTTGTTGAACATTACAGTCGCCTTAAATAAATAAAATGAAATAATCCAATCCGCCTTTACAACAACACGCCACAGGGGAGAGTAGTGAGCACATAAAGATATATCTGTCCTGTGTAGAAACACTAACATGAACATGACTCACAAAAACATGTTTAATTTAAAGCCATTAATTGTATACCATACTGTTAATATACTTAAGGTCGCGAGTCAGTAGAATATATTAACTACAAAGGCGAATGTCATATGGCTTTAACCCCTTATCGTAATAAACAAATAGCAAGGTGCCTAAATGGAGTTTGGTTCATTTGCTGGTCAGACTCGGCGAGCAGAAGGGTTATTTTATTGCACTAGCAAACCCAAAAATGACACGTTACAGTTGGCAATATAATTCACGCAGAAGTGTTAACAGAAGAGGTCAATAACCGTGTGATAATTTGAACTATTTCGCTAGCTATTTCTTGCTGTATGTTTACAGTTGTCCAAAACTTGCTATGTCATTTTTGAACGAATACAAATGCAAGTAATAACAGAGATGTGCCTCACCTTGAGAGGAAAAACGCGTGACTCTTTCTAATGGGTGCAGTCTGTGCGATTACCTAATTACATTTTAGTCGGCACACACTACTTCACACAGTTTTGAGAAAACACAAGACATGGCTTGTGGTGCATTTAATGCTCAAGGGAAATCGTTACATTGAAATTGCGTACAAACCATAACTTGAGTGGATTGAATTGGTCAGAGGATAAGCGGTTCAGAAAACAGATGGATCGAGCGGAAACGTTTATTTCATACATTTACTATTATAACGTTTCGGAACACCTTCAAATAAATTGGGCTTCGAAATTTAAAAATATTAAGAGATGCGGATTTTTCGCTGTACCTGAACACACCACCAACGTAGCGGAAATACATTGCAGAGAGTAGCGTCCGAATACGATACTCAACGTTTTAGTGACTCGTTTTATTTTCAAATTTGCGTGTTTGGGACTGATAAAATGATTGTAATGGTCAAATATAATTGGAATTGTATAGGTAAGAAGATGATACGCTTTCAGTTAGCGGTGTCTTTGCTTATATTTTTACAAGCAAAGTACGAAGTGAAAACAAAGTGGAACGGAGCCACATTGTTAGTGTCATGTGATCGTGACAAATACTTCCGGGTTGTGTACACTCGTCTCACAGAACTTGCAGGATCATGTGGAATTCGAAAAAGTAAACAAAACTAAATACAACCTAAACATTATAATATCATTTTATTATGGTAAATTAAGGAGTGATATTTTAGTTACATTGGCGGTTTATTAACCACGTACATGATCGCAATTCATTTTTTTTATTTGTTATTTATTTATTTCATTCAAATAGAGAGTGAGACGTTATTACCTACGGTCCATCATGTACTGTAATAGATTGTTAATTGTTAGGATAATTGTCTGTTTTACTGTGTTTATTTCGTAGGGTAGTCTGGCGGAACTTCTGAAACTCATCAACGATTGCTGAACAGAGCAGCGGAAGAAAAAAACTAAATCTTCAAACATGCCGCGCGTTATTCGGGGTGCACTGTCACCGTGGATTGAGGGTCTCATTCAAAGTTATAGCAGTGAGGAGGGGAGAAGTAACAGTGGGCGACTTAAGGCTCATGTTACTTCTGTGGGTCAGATGTCTCTGTCTCAGGCCCGAAACGTAGAAGGCCCCACAGGTTTGATCTTTGTATCTGATAGTGTTATGCAGATCCCCGCCATTCTTACCTCATCCGCGTGGGAGCATCTTCAGGAGCAAGAGGAAAGGGAATGTTTCACGAGTCTGCTCAATACCACTGTTTGCATCAGAAACTACCGCCTGCAGTTTCACATGGCCACGGAACCGACCAAATGCAGGTTCTTCTTGTCAGTTGGAGCTATGCAATCAATTGCAGCTGGCCCAACAAAAAACATCACACCCTGCTGCACCACTTCACCCTCTGTCCAGCAGAAAATCTATCAAACATGGAAGACGCTTTTGGTCCAGGAAACGCAGGACACGCAAACAAACCACAATGACTTCAATCTGTCTGATCTGCTGGGGGAGTGGCAGCATGACAGTTTACAAACCGTGCTTGAGGATGTGCGGCAGAAACTGACGATTGCAAGGGGTGCAAATCTGCAGACTTCCACATCCACTGGCCCCCCATCCTTGACTCAACCGGACATGTTCTCTCCCACCGGCTGGGACATTGAACGAGTTCTAGATGACGGCATGGGGAATTTCAGCATTCCGATTAAGTGTCTCCTCATCCCACAGAGATGTGCTATGCATGAACAAAAAGAAAATTCAGATATATTAACAACAGAGGGAGACATGGAGTTCAATTTGCGGCTTTCGGAGAGCACTGTCGATCCTGCGGACTCGCAAACTGCAACGTTTACGCAGGAAGAGGGAAAAGTCCAAAACTGTGGAGAAAACATCACGCATCATGACAACGAATGCGTAGATTGGACTAATAAGGACATCACACCATTAGAGAAACCGTGGGAATTGTTTCCTGCACCTAATGGCTTTTCTTTCTCAGATATGTCCCAGGAAGCCATTGAGGAACACATCAAAGGGGACCTTGGCTCCTTACCACCGTACCAAAAACAGCCACTCTCATCCGGCAGCAGTAACACAGCAACATCAAGTAGTCACGCTGCTCCTGAAGACACCCAGACCATGATCGAGAATGTGGACACGCAACAAGGGACTGTCGTGAGACAACATAGAAAGGCAAAGAGAAAAAGGGATCCGCCGTGTGTGCAAGAAGCCCAAACGACAGTAGCTGTGGAGCAAGACGAGGCACAATTAGCCGGGAGCCCCCCATCGTGGCTGTTTGACTCCGTGATGGCTTCTGGCAATGTTGAAGGCAACATTCACGTTCAAACTTTGGCTGCTAAAAGAAGAAAACCTCTTACTGTTCATGCCGATGGGGAGCCGTTCTCATACACTTACGTGGTGTCCGGGCAGAATCTTCAGGACTTAAGTCGGTTTCAAGTAACAAAATCTCTACTGCCGTGGGCTGTCAAATATCTTGTTCCGAAAGGGACAATGCATCTGTCTCCGACTTGACAGGACCCTGGTTGATTTAAATGCCACTTTGTTATTGCTGATTGTTATTTTCATTTGAAATCAGGTTCTTAAGAAAGTTAAATATTTTACTTCATGATGTTTGTTTGTTGTTGTTTTTTTATCTGTCCTGCATAGTTTCTAATAAAAGCTAAGTTGTGCTACCTGTGCCTGAGTGGGGTTTTCTCCGGGTACTCCAGTTTGCTCACATATGCATTGTAGGTCAATTGAACACTAAATTCTTCGTAGGTGAGGAATGTCAGGATGTTTGTGTGTTTGTAACCTGTGATTGACTTGCAACTAAATCAAGGTGTACTGTACTGCCAAACACAGCTGGAGTATGCTCCAGCTTGCCTGCAACCCTACCAGTGATGGGAAAATGTAGCTTCATGAACTACTTGCGATATTTTCTTACTCCTCTAGATGGTGCGCTTGATTTAAATATGTAGTGGAAACTTAATCGCAGCATTGCACTAGCCTTTAAACTAATAGCCTCATCTAGAGGAGTGAAAATATATACAACTATATATATAAATATATATATAACAAATGGTTCATGATGCTACATTTTCCCATGACTAGTCAGGATGTGCGGTTTAGCGAATGAATGAATTTTGCACACCTATTTGATAGATACTGTGGAAGCTACAGTAAATGATAGCACATGCAGATTCACAGCAACAAAAAAATCACCTAAAGCTTACACGTAATGAACATTTCTACTTATGTACTATAACACTAAATAAAAGGATACAAATGCGGAAAAACACCCACCGGTCACAGAATTGAATCTGACGAATAATAACAAATAGAAATAGAATGAAAATTAACTCATTTACTGCCATTGACGGCTATAGACGTCAAAAATTCATTTGAACTATTCCTATTAGTTTAACATTTTTTTCCACTTTTGTTAACAAGAGCATGAAAACCTAGATTTATTTTTATTGTACATTTAGAACAGATATAACATTTGGGATTAATAGTGAGTTAACGAGTGAAGTCATGTGATTAATTACGATTAAAAAATGTAATCGCCTGATGTCCCTAATTTTTAATAATCTTTTCTTTTTTCTTTTAAATCGTGTCAGGCGATTTAAATTTTTGATGGTAATTAACTGCATGACTTCAATATTTAACTCACAAATTTGATTTCTGTTGTAAATATACAATAAAAAAAATGTTTTATAGGTTTTCATACTCTTGTTAACAAAAGTGGAAAAAAGTATTAAACTAATAGAAATAGTTCAAATGAATTTTTGACGTCTATAGCCGACAATGGCAGTGAATGAGTTAATAAATTAAAATCCAGACATATGCTAGCATTTTAGAACTATTTAAAAAACAAATCAATGAGGAAAAAAACTGGACAAAAATGATATTTCCCTTAATGTTTTGTTGCCCAACCTTTTGAGAAAATCCCTAGTCTGCAATCAAACGGTTTTATAGCTTTCAATTCAACTTTTCCACCTCTCATTAGATATTCAGGCAGTCTCGAGATTTCATTGTACACTGCATAGATGCAAGACACCCTGTGCTAGATGTAGCAAGCCGCCCCGGAATGTAACAAAGCATTCTCCATGTTTCACAGGAGGGACAGTAATCTTTTCTTTAGGGTGTGCCTTGTTGGAAAGCTCCATATTTTTGTCTAGTATGCACATAGGAAATCCCCCCATACGCTTTGTGGCTTATCATCATGCAGTTTGGCAAATTCCAGTCTTACTTTAAAAAAAATAAATAAAAATCAACAGTGATGTGCTCTCATTGTCGACTCCCAGAAAGTTCACTTTGGCTCAAACAACTGCGACAAATCTCTTAGAGTGATACACACGATGTCACCAAATAGCGTAGTGACGACATGTCACCATTTAAATACCGACTGATTGCTGATTGCAAGTTAGTTGAAGACTAACTAACTGTGATGCTAGTCAGAGGACACACCTTGTCACATGTCCTTATGGTCAAATTATTTTCAGTCTTTTTTTTCCAGGCCTGTTTCTGCCATGATTTTTTTTTTAACCTACAATTCAAAATCAATGTCTATTCTTCATTAGTTAATTTTCATTTCAAGCTATTTCTGTCACCAGTGTATTTTTCATTCATTAACACAACAATGTTATCCATGTGTGTATTTCATTCGGGTAAATTGATACTTTTAAGTTGATAAACAAAATTAGTTTGTTCTGAAATGTTTTATTTTTCAATGATAATAATAAAAAACCTCAGCGATGTAATTAGTATACTATAATACATCTCACAAAAAAAAAAACAGAAATTTCATATAGTGGGACATCAGGATTATTCTTTAAAATGTCCAGCAGATGTCGCCTTTGTTCCGACATACTCCACATCAGAAGGTCAACGCATGAAGCATGGACAAACGTCACTGGGGACAGATGACGGCATTCTGCCTGCCTGCCTTCCTGCCCACTTAGCCTACTAATCTTGTTGATACGGATGAAGAATAGTGTTCTTATGTTCATATTCATATCGCCGTTGTGTTTATTTTGTAGCTAATCTCAATAATTTTGGGCAATACTGTACACAGAATAGGCCTACAACTAACCGGCCACCAGCCAATTTCAGGGCACACATACACTAAAAACCATTCAGTCAGAAAACATTTCGTCATCAATGAGAGACCGGGTACACATGGGGCGTTTCTAGACCCCTGGGTCTAAAAAAACAAAACACAAGCCCTCCCCCCCACACACACACACAAAAAAGGAAGAAAATGAAAATCAAAAAGATGTCTTTAATCTGGTTCATATGGTATATAAATGGCACATTAGGAATATTCCTGAATCCTGGTGTATCATGTCATGTTCAGTGTTGCTGTTATAGGAATATTTTGATATTATTACGAACCACTAGCCAAGGTCACCCTGCAGCCCATATTTGGAACATGTATTATTTTATCAGTGAATATTTTTATTGTTAAAAATGTTATAGCCCATTCACAATCTAATCATTTGAAAGACACGACAAATAATTTAGTAGGCCTAATATAGTCAGTGCATCATTATTTCACTAATTCCTAATATCTTCTGCACTATGCAGTGTGAACATTCCAGCAGTCACTCTACATGCTACGTCTTGTTTTATTTCCCATGCTACAGTGAATCATCGTCTGCTGAGACACAAACAGAGAAAAGACTAAGTTTGTCGGTTTATTTGCTGAAATCACCCAGCCTCTAATGTAAGCAGGAGCCAGCTGTGAGCACTTGTAAAGTTGTTATATTACTCTTTTGACCTATAAACAGGAACATACATAATATAAGGATTCATACACACATTCACACAAAAAAAAGATACACTTTTCATTTTGTCCTTGTAAGGCAATTGAGCCCTTAGTGCCTGACTGCAGCCATAAAGGAGAATGAAAAACATGACAATCCATTTAGTCAATGTGCAGAATAGTCTATTATTGGTACTTATTGATATTGTGGCATTACTGCATCATTATTGTTGTTGTAGGTCTGTATTCTCCAGTCATTATGTGATGTCAACTTTGCCAACACTGTAAAATCCAAAGCAATTAGAGAGTCAGGTTAAAGGCATGAAAAGTAGGCTACTTTAGATGGAGTATTCCAAAATTTAAAGAATGAACCCTTTTTGAAATAGGTCCTATTTAGAGATTCTAAACTTGAAGCCCAGAAAAAAGGACTATGAAATAGAATATTCATTAATATATATATATTAGGGGGGTCAAAATTAACACGTTAATTTTGAGTTCCTTTAACGCACGATTAATGACTGCCCCTTACTTGTACTGGCGGAATTCCAGTCTTAACGCAGCCACGTCAAAATTTAGCAGTAAAACATTTAATAATAATGCATATTTTTGTGGAGACTGGGGTCAAGTTGTATTTTACAATTTTAAAAATGTGCAGAATTTCACAAGTTACTTCACGTTAAAGGTTAGAAAGCTCTTAATATGAAAAGAAAAATGCACTGAGCTGTCACCAAAGTCTTAAAAATGCAACTATGCCATCTAGTGGCAGAAAAATGACTTCATCAGTCAACACAAATTAATATTACAACCGTTGTTTACAGTACAGTACAGCTTTTTAATTTTAACTAAATTTTATGAATTATTATTAAATGACTGCATCAATGACTAAAAGATGCAGACATATTTCTATTAGTTTAACATTTTTTCCACTTTTATGTTAACAAGAGTATGAAAACTTAGTTTATTGTACATTTTATTGTACATTTAGTACAGATATAAAATTTGCAATACACACACACACACACACTCATATACATATATATATATATATATATATATATATATATATGTATAATTCATACAATTTACAATTTACTGACTGAGGCCACGTCCACACGAAAGCCAGTTTCAATGTATCCTCACAAGTTTCTCACCGTTAAGGCCGTTCGTCCACACGATGGCGCAGTTTCGGAGCTTGAAACCGATCACTTTTAAAACCGGGCTCCAGAGTGGAAAGATTTCAATACGCGCCCCGTACGCGTCCGTCTGGACACCAGACACCATATGCAGGATACTCTTGTGTCTTGCCCCAGGTGTGTCTTGTTGTGTCATTAGTGTGTGTGTATTTAGTCTCCTGTCTCCCCTCTGTCCGTGTCGGTTCATTGTCATTTCCCTCCTGTCATGCTACCAGTTTTTGCCTTGGTGTCCTCCCCAAGTTTTGTTATCTCTTGCCATTTGGAGTTTGCTTTTGTTTTGTAGTAATTAAAGTCATTTTTTGTACATCACCTTCGCCTCCTTCCCTGCGACTGGGTCCTCTACCAAACTTTGCCTTCTTGACAGAATGAACCGACCACAGAAGGACCCAGCGGGAGCTCTGTCATGCCAGGAACAAATACTTGCCTCCGGAATCCTAGTAATAGCCTTGTTGGACGAAGCCCTGCGGCTCCTGGCTTCGGCTGGTGGCGCTTTGGGTAGCAAGCCTCAAGTCCCCGAACCACACCTGCCGCAGCTTCAAGTCCCCGAACCACTTCTGCCGCAGCCTCATGTCCCCGATCCACGTCTGCCGCAGCTTCAAGTCCCCGATCCACGTCCGCCACAGCCTCAAGTCCCCGAACCACGTCCGCCGCAGGCTCAAGTCCCCGAGCCACGTCCGCCGCAGGCTCAAGTCCCCGAGCCACGTCCGCCGCAGGCTCAAGTCCCCGAGCCACGTCCGCCGCAGGCTCAAGTCCCCGAGCCACGTCCGCCGCAGGCTCA
The DNA here is from genome assembly GCF_051991255.1 of Vanacampus margaritifer. Lineage (NCBI taxonomy): Eukaryota > Metazoa > Chordata > Actinopteri > Syngnathiformes > Syngnathidae > Vanacampus > Vanacampus margaritifer. The sequence goes on along the minus strand of NC_135437.1, from coordinate 23,321,223 downwards.
AGTCCCCGAGCCACGTCCGCCGCAGCCTCAAGTCCCCGAGCCACGTCCGCCGCAGCCTCAAGTCCCCGAGCCACGTCCGCCGCCGCCTCAAGTCCCCGAGCCACGTCCGCCGCCGCCTCAAGTCCCCGAGCCACGTCCGCCGCCGCCTCAAGTCCCCGAGCCACGTCCGCCGCCGCCTCAAGTCCCGAGCCACGTCCGCCGCCGCCTCAAGTCCCCGAGCCACGTCCGCCGCCGCCTCAAGTCCCCGAGCCACGTCCGCCGCCGCCTCAAGTCCCCGAGCCACGTCCGCCGCCGCCTCAAGTCCCCGAGCCACGTCCGCCGCCGCCTCAAGTCCCCGAACCCCATCCGCCGCCGCCTCAGTCTCGAGCCTTTTCGCCTGTGCCGCTGCAGCCCCTGGCCTCCTTGCCTCGGCCGCTCTCGGGCAAAGTCTCTTCGCCTCTTCCATGGCGGCTTCAAGCCCATGATTGTGGACAGGCGGCGCACGTCCTGCGGTCGCCTTCTGCTCCAGTGTTGCGTCTGGGACGCCCTCCGGACTACTCCGGACTGGCTTTGATGGGTTCTCGCCTCCGTGCCCCCCTCCGCCCGCCCTGTTGTTGGACTTTTTTCTTTTAGGGACGTCTGGGAGCCGTCCCTTGAGGGAGGGGTACTGTCATGTTTGGGTTCTGTTTTTCCTTGTGTGTCTTCCTTGGTCTTAAGTGTAATCCTGCCCTTCCTCGTGTCAACCAATCAGTGCCCTCAGCCACTTGTGTCTTGCCCCAGGTGTGTCTTGTAGTGTCATTATCGTGTGTGTATTTAGTCTCCTGTCTCCCCTCTGTCTGTGTCGGTTCTTTGTCATTTCCCTCCCGTCACGCTACCAGTTTTTGCCTTGTTGTCCTCCCCACGTTTTGTTTTCTCTTGCCATTTGGAGTTCGCTTTAGTTTTGTAGTAATTAAAGTCCTTTTTTGTACATCACCTTCGCCTGCAACTGGGTCCTCCACCAAATTTTGCCTTCTTGACAGGCCAAAAGTTTTCATCCACGTTGCAGTGGATATTTTCCCTTGCAATGCAGCGAGAGAGAGAAAAATTGCATGAACGTCTCAACCATCCTCCACAACATCCCCCTGTGATATGCTGGACAATTGAACTGATGATTTTGCATATTATGACTTACACACTGACATGTTTCGGAGAGGACAGCAATTAGACTGAAAAAAACTCCAGTTCCATCAGCAAGATCTATTCATTTGGAAAAAATGCTAAATGTGTGCACATTGTGCTAAATGTACACAACCATTTGTACAGATCCACTGAGGCAATTGAGACATGTACTAAGACATTGGCAGTTTGATGAAAGCTTTGTGAAGTGCCATGCAGTTGGCACCAATTGTAAGGTGGTTTTGGGATTTGTCCATGGTATTTTGAAAATGTCACCCCAGTTTCAAGAAATGTGTCAAACCTATTGAGAAAAACTGTAGAGCACTGACATTTTTTTCAGTTTTTTTTTTCCAGAAATTCAGAAATATTTCAGAAAAGCCTTGTGGCCCGCCAGGCTACTGGGGAAAACACTGCACTGTAATATGTTGACAAACCATCTTATTGTGACACAGCACTGCATAGCACAAAGAAAAACGCAAATTAGAAATGTGTAAATAGGACAGTCTTGGGAAAATTATACATGCAACATTATCTCTTTGACTGCCAGACGTTTTCAGACGGGATGCCGTGGGTGCCAGCCGATTTAAGCATTTTGACTGATCTTTCAAGGTCCACAGAAAATGATGTGTTTGGACTATGGAAACACACATACTACAAAATGAAACATTGGACTCTCATCTTTCACCAGAAAAAAAAAGTTTGTTTCTACCTTATTCTGTTTTTGAGTAATCAACAATAGAAAATGGTTAGTTTCACCTCTGTTTTTAAACAAACGTCTTTTAACGTCTTTGGCACTCCTCCATAGGATTTTACTAAACGTTATTTATAGGAATTGGCTTGGCTTGCTCATACTCAAGACACATTTTCAAAAATAGGCATAGAGCAATATATTTAAATTTGATAGGCAATCTGATAAAGTTGTCTATACGTCATCAAAGTTAACATTATTCCCCTTCGACCAAATCATATTTGCACATTAGGCTATTCTCAATCGATATATACTGTTGATGGATGAGATGGATGGATGGATGGATGGATGGATGGATGGATAAATGTGCAATGTTTTCAGTTTTTTCCCACCTTTTAAACAAGTTCGAACCCACAGCAAGTCCCAGCAAAGGGTTCTGCGGTGTTTGCTTGTTCTTTCTGTGCGAGCAAGGCTCAGCGTCAGGGGTGGACGTGATGTTTCAAACAGCACATCAGTGCGTTTATGTATTGGGTGGCCGGAAATTTTTCCCAAATAAACACAGCTTGATTCAACTTGGGTGGGCAGACTTATCAAGCGACTAATTCTATAAACAGATGAGGGAATAAAGCGGCACCTGATTGGTCGTGGAGCCGAGTGGGCAAAATGGTGGTGGGGGGGACGGCGCAATGAAATTTTAATTAATGTGGGTGGGCTGAAACAGCACCGATGGTTTGGTGGACAATTTATTTCCCGCCGCAAAATCAACATAAACAAAGCAAAAGTACAACAGTGATTAACATTTATTTAGTGGCGGACATGAAGTGAGGGAGCGAGTCAGAGAAGAGCATTTCTCCTCCGCTGCTCGATCCCTGCGCCATGACGCTCTACAGCGGATGCCTGGCGACATTCGGCGTGCCGTCCTCCACTCTGAACTTCTCCGGACCTCCGCTCATCTACGTGTACGGAGGAGACAGCGGTGGCGTGGTGCCCGCCGCTTTGAGCGTGGTTTCGGCCCGCCAGGACCCTCCGCAGAAACCCCCTTACAGTTACATCGCGCTCATCGCCATGGCCATCAAGAGCACGCCGGAGCAGCGAGCCACGTTGAGCGGCATCTACCAGTTCATCATGGACCGTTTCCCCTTTTACCACGATAACAAGCAGGGATGGCAGAACTCCATCCGCCACAACCTCTCCCTTAACGACTGCTTCATCAAGATGCCCAGGGAGAAGGGTCGGCCCGGCAAAGGCAGCTACTGGACGCTGGACACCAAATGCACGAACATGTTTGAGAACGGCAACTACCGACGGAGGAAGAGGAAGGTGAAGCGTCACCAGGAGCGCACCAAAGGTTCATCGTCAGCCTCCGCCAGGGAGCATCCCAGCTCAGCCTCATCTTCCTTGGTGGTGGAGATGACGTTGAGGCAGGACGCTCAGAGAACGGAGACGCAACCGGACTCGAAATCAGTTCACCGGAAAAACTCCTCCCAGAAAGTGTGCCACGCCGTGAAGCCCACCAGGAGGAAGCAGGACCAGAGGGCCATTTCACCGCGGACGCATGACGCACCCAAACTCAACTTGCAAATTCCCGGTGACAAAAAATCCACTTTTTTCCCTCACGTCGGCCCGAAAGCAGATGTTCCCAGCAGGGACAAATGTAAAGCTTTCAGCATCGAGAGCATCCTCTCAAAAAGTGAAGGCGACCTGAGCCTTCAGCGCCAAAGTACTACTGGTGTCGGTCCAAACGTGTTTTCGGACACTCAACAGCATCATTTACACCAAATGGGATTTCCATTCTGCTCTTATTTCTCACTTCCTTGTTCAGACACAATTCTGCGTTATAACCCTGAATAGTGACTTACAAATTTCTATTTTTATTCATTCGACATTTTCCTTTTTTAAATTATAGGGTAAGGTTTATCCTTTTATAAAAAAAAAATCTCAAGGCATACCTACTAAACAAAAAAAAAAAATCACAATTTAGCATTTCATTTGTTCTCCCTGTCACTATATATTAAACCAAGATTAAAATAATTTTGGTCCTATGAAGTGAAACAGAATATTTTCCTTATAGTGCAGCTGATAATCTTTTGTAATCTGCCACTGAATCACTGAATTAGAGTCTACATTATATTTTAAAATGCAGACTCATATCACTCAGTTCAATGTTTAAAGGCTTTTCATATATATAGCTAATGCTAACATTTTGTATATTGCCTTTTTGTAATCCTACAAATAAGATTTAGACCAATGCATTGTCTTGTATTTCCATCTGCTGTGAATTTCACATGTAAAATAAAGAAAGATTAGTTTGGTAAATAAATGCATTTTTGTTTGAGTTGAACATTTGTAAAAGAACACAAAGGACCACTTAAAATCTTTTTTTTTTGGGGGGGTGGGGGGGGTGTCATTTGAATCGTTTTTTTCCTTAAAAGACCAGTAAGTAGTTTATAATTATAATAGTTTAATAATTTGCAGCCCACTGAGTTTAAATGTCTGAGGTTTCCTTAAACTTTGTCACTTTTTTTTGTTTGGACAGCAATACAAATTAGGGCACGATATGCTTGAGGCTCAGAATAAAAGTTTAACTTGGATTTTCATCAAATTTATGATAAATAAGGTCAAACATGAACGATGACGTATGAGGAAAATCTCCGATTTTTTTCCTCCAACAATGTATAATTTATTGAAACTGCTCAGTATGTGGCAAATCTTTTTTTTTTTTCTTCATTAACTCCCACTGGATGTATGACACCTGCATGAAATCAGAGCAGTCAGCTGACAGCATCATTGCAAACAGAGAGTGGCCATGTCTAAATATAGTTTTACAGCTCAGACACCCACTGGCCTGAGAAAGCTCGGCCCAGCAGGGCTTTGCAAATCAGGAATGTTTGTTGAAATAAATACATCTCCGCTCATTTGAAGAAGGAACTCACAATTACTCACATTTCCTGTGTATACTTTTTTGGAGGTAAATAAAACATGCTAAAAATGTCAGAAGGGGAAAGAATAAAGAAAGCACAGACAGAGGCGAGTAGAAAAATAAGTGAGATCTTGTCAGCACAGTACTCATCTCTTTGATCTTGATATTTTTGTTTAAATTATTTCATCTCTTTGGGATTGCTAACTAACACAACAAATCATTCGTTCAATCATCTACGTTTTTGTTTTCGCTGAGGTCTTTTATCAAGAAATAAATGCTAACATTATACGGAAGACGTGTGCTTGTTTTGTAAATGATCGACCTGACAAAATAAATAAATAAATAAATAAATATAGTCTTATTTGATATTACATAAGTAAACAAATGTTAGCAATGGGTTATCTTCAGCCACAACACCTTTTGATTTATTTGTGCTCTGTATGTGTTTGATTGTTTGGTGTTTAGCATTCATTAAATACATTTTTTAGGACAGTAAAGGCATGTCTCTAAGAAGTGGTCATCCAAATCCTAAATACTCTCATCACAGAGCAAACAATACGGTCCAAAACAATTACATTCTGACAGAAAACGAAAAAAGACAGATTATTACACACCCCAGTGGTTTACTTTTGAAAATGATGTCATTTTATGGATAGAATATTTGTGTCATGTTTATTTTCAGTCTTGTTTACTCCCTGTCATGTTTTCCTTGTGTTTTCCCCCTGTCTTGTCATTTCCTGTTTCATTGTGACCAGAAACGAGAGGAGTCAGACTTTTCACAATAAAACAGGAAATGACAAGACAAGGGGAAAACACAAGGAAAACATGACAGGGAGTAAACAAGACTGAAAATAAACATGGCAATTTGAAATATTAGCAGTTTTTATCATTCAAGAGGAAATAATTGTCTGGAAGAAAAAAAAATGCTCTTAAGTGACATTTTTCACACTTTTAGTGCCAAGTATCTTTACCATTATGTTTGGCAAATAAAATTTCACATTTTAATTAGATGCTATTTACAGTTTTTTAATATGTTGTATTTATTTCCTATTGCTTAAAGGGGAAGTTTATATAGTTATTTTTCTTCTTTACAATAATGCCCCATTAGTCTAAAGACAGTATTCTGATTAATATTGTGTTTGTGGAATATGAATTTAGCAGCATAATCCACCTGTTTTTATCCATTTTATTTCAAGGAGTGGCCATTACTCGTTACAGATTATTTAGTTATGTAACGTTATTATTGGGGGCATATAGAACACAAATTTCTCTCAGTGTCCTCAAAGTTCCTTTCCTTTCTTTGCTTCCTCCCCCAAAGTCCACTCAGGCTGCCTTTACTGTCAATGCCACTGCAGGAGAAAGTCTCATTTTATTGTTGCGATACACCAGAGGGATCTGTGACCAGAAGTTCCAGGATGTGGCAGTCATTTTTGCATTACACAATAGCAGACAGTAAAATAGAAGGTGTCTTTTCAGAGATATGTAGGAATTTGTAAAAGCGACAGAACAATTGCACGTCTTTACTGTTGTTACAAATGGATACAAATAAGAGGATAATGTGTTTAATGAGTAATGCCAAATGAGGAGAGACCTTGTTACATCCAAAAGTTTACTACTAAATGTTTACCTGATATTATTTCAATAAAAAATATGAAAACGCATATAGGCCTACATGGTATGTTGGATAAAAAAAGAAAACATAATTATTTGTGTGGAATTTAATATCATCATTATCTTATTGTGATTTATATAAAGATCACACTACTTTTTTTTTCCCCCCCAAAAAAAAGAAGAAAAAAAAAGATCACACTACTTTGACCAATTTATACAGACATTTAAGAAATTGCAGAATCCACATACTTCCCCCCCTCAACCCTATTCATCATAGAATATCAGCTTCTTATAAACATGTTGGTTCAAGCCTCCTAATCCATTTGTTTATTATACATTTTCATACAAAAGAAACAGGAAGACACACAAGCAAAGGCAGGAGGGTGGCCTGTGATGAAGACTGATGGGCTGTCTTGAGCCACAATAATTGCTAGTCAAGCACTTTGTGATGTCAATTTTACCGCTACTCTGACCAACCTCCTCTAGAGCAGATTGATTATGTTGAGAAATAATATGATAATGTTTCGATGTCTTTTGATGGCTCATCCACGGTGATTGTACTTGTGGGAGTGGGAGCATGTTGAGCGGATGATCCAATAACAGAGCACAGAACACTTTTTTTTTTTTTTTTTTCCAGGAGAGCTCAGTATTGTTCATTCGATTTGACATCATCATTGCTCTCCTTTTTTTAAAAAAAAAACCCAGATAAATTAAAAAAAATTAATAAATGTTTTTTTTTTTATTATTAGTTTTTTTTAAATATATATACATATATATACATATACACACATATATATATATATATATATTTTTTTTTGTATGTGGGTGAGTATGTGTATGTGCGTGCGAGTGTGTGTGTATTCATCAGTTCACCTAAAGCCCATTAAAAAAAATCCCATACTAATAATATAATATAATAATAAATTGCCAAATGCAGAAACATCAATGTAAGTTATCACGATGTAGTGGCTCTCGCTAACAGACAGAATTAAGTAACTAGAATTAGATTAAAAATTTCTATATACGTAGACCATGTTTCTATAAATTTTGATATTTGGTTTTTATTTGAGGCAGATATTTTTTCCATTAAAATGTGATTTATGAGGAGGTTAGACCATTGGTCGATATTCAGAGTTTGTTTATTTTTCCAGTTAACAAGAATTGTTTTTTTAGCGATAGTAAGGGCTACAAGTGTAGATTGAAATTGTTTATGTGGTAAATCAGTTGTTGTTAGGTCACCTAGCAAACACAAGTTTGGAGATAAAGGTATCCTACAGTCCAAAATAGCGGAAAGTTTTTCTAAGACTTTAGTCCAGAAATACATAACCGGAGTACATAACCATAAAGCATGAACATAAGTGTCTGTAGTGTTTTGTAAGCATTGGAGACAAATGTCGGAGTCTGAGAGTCCCATTTTCTTCATCATATATTGAGTAATGTATGTTCTGTGAATAATTTTATATTGGATGAGTTGCAAATTTGTGTGTTTTGTCATTTTAAATGCGTTTTCACAAACTTGAATCCAACACTTCTTTAAGAAGGAAATGTGCCCATTATAATAAGAAAGCTGTTTTTATTTAAATATAATAATATCAAATTCTGTCATTATTTACATTGGTCAATTGAATTGCACTAATAAAGCCAGTTTTAGAATCCAAAAAAATGGGATTATTGCTAATACGAAATCCACAAACACGTGTGAGAACATTATATTTATCCTGAAACCTGAAAATATTTGATTTTGGTGTAGAAAGTTTATTTGGGTAAATGTTTAATAAATACGGATGTTTGTGTATGTGAGTGTTTGTATGAGGACTGCTAAAGGGACTTTTTACACAGCAGCAGGATTAGCATCCCATGACGGGGACCACCCTGACGCTTAATCCACCGACGAGGCGGAGCTTAATCACTTTGGGCCGCCACCCCCTCTGTACACACGTATGTAAACATGCACACCATCTTGCGGCATCTTGAGCACTAAGCTAAAACAAACTATACTTAAGATTTATTCCATACAGCTGCTCTTGTACAAATTGCTGAATGTGTTATTGTTAGAGAAATGCCGAACGTCTCCGTTTTGTTTAAAAATGACAGCGGCCGTGTCACAATCCAAGACAATACAATTCAGTGTAGCCTGGTTTGATTCATTTCAATTTATGAGTTGTGGACATCCGATGACCTCCTCTCTTTACGCTAACAAAATTTGCATACATGCCATTGTTTTAAAAGGCATACAGTAAATGATAAAAAAAAAACGTTATATAATCACCAATACAAAAACACTACAATTGCGTACAACTGTATGAAGACAGCTAGGATAGGCTCCAGCACGCCCGCGACCCTCGTGAGGATAAGCGGTTCGGATAATGGATGGATGCATATGTCATAACCTCATGCATTTTAGACACATTTACAAAGTACAGTAGGCCTACTTCTTCACCATGTTTGTGAATATCAACTAACTCCCTTGGTGGTCTTTTCAGGGATAGCGACATTGAAAACTCCTCTTTTATGAAAAAGTCATGGAAAGCAAGGCAAGTTTATTTGGATAGCGCAATGCCAACAAGCACGGGCAATTCAAAGTGTTATGCAAAGGCAAAATAAATCAAGAAATGAAAAAAGACACATGGGGAATTAAAACATTAAATGACAGTAAAATAGCATTTAAGAAACAAAGGCGATAAAACCAGAGAATGAAAAAAATTTAAGTGAAACTAACCAAAATGCATTCAAAATAGGGACGAGATTATTAACTCATTCACTGCCATTGACGGCTATAGACGTCAAAAATTCATTTGAACTATCTCTATTAGTTGAACATTTTTTTTCCACTTTTGCTAACAAGAGTATGAAAACCTAGAAAAAAATATTGTAAAATTAGAACAGATATAAAATTTGTGATTAATCGTTAGTTAACAAGTGAAGTCATGTGATTAATTACAATTAAAACATTTTATCGCCTGGCGGGCCTAATAAAAAAAATAAATAAGGGGCGTTTAATCGTAATTAATAATATAATAATTGTATATCTGTTATGAATGTACAATAAAGAAATATAGGTTTTCATAAAAAAATTAAATTAAATGAAAAAAAAATGGTAAACGAATAGAAATAGTTCACATGAATTTTTGACGTCTATAGTCGTCAATGGCAGTGAATGAGTTAAAAGCGTCATTCCTGAGAATGCTGCCGTAAACAATAAACATTTTCAGATCTCATTTAAATGAACTGATAGTTTGAACAGACTTCGGGTACACAGGCGAGGAGCATAATCACTACAAATGCTGCTTCACCTTGTTTGGTTTGAGTTTTGGGAACTCACTATAGACCTGGTCTAGGATCATAAATGAGTACACCTCAACAGGGTTGTAAGAAAGTCATGGAGGTCATAGAAAAATACAAGATGTAGTCATTTTTGTTTTGGAATGCATTCATTTTTCCTATTAGTTAATTTAATTAAACTAATGATTTTGTAACCTATTCACTATTAATGAAATAAATGTACCAAGTTTATATGTAACATTTTTTAACATGAACATCATTCAAATCAACTTCAGCGATTGTGATTGGCTAGCTAGGATCCAATCATGCGCCAGAAGTGTTGACATCGACCAAATTATGCGTTTTTATTGGTTACACCAAATATGTCATGTCCAGTGCAATCATCTACAGTATGGGTCCGAAAGGGCTAAGTGACAGCTGACAATCAGTAACCTGGCAATAGCCATATTGATAATTGTGATTCACTCAAGGGAATTCTCTACAATATTCTCGAGAGTTTGTGAACTCACAAATACCGCGAGAATTCAGGAAATCAGGTCCGTGTCAAAAATGATGCCAATATGGCTTGCTTTACGGTTTTCAATGGCATCGAGTCGAGGTGAGCACTGACCTTTGACCTTTCGTTTTTGAAAAACAGTCACTTCTGTCTTGTCTGGATGAGACTAGTGAGAATTCTGATCCTTCAACTCAATGATTTGAAGAATACTTCATGAAAGCAAGGGACTGCACTGCAGTCATGTGATGACACTGAAATGTAAAATTGCGAATCATAAACATGACCCGCAATTTTGCGGTATCTGAGCAGGGGGAAGCATGTAGATATTAACTCATTCACTGCCCTTGACGGTTATAAACGTCAAAAAAGTCATTTGAACTATTTCTATTAGTTTAGCATTTTTTTCTACTTTTGTTAAGAAGAGTATGAAAACCTAGAATTTTTTTTATTGCACATTTAGAACAGATATAAAATTTGTGATGAATCGTGAGTTAACTATTGAAGTCATGCGATTAATTATGATAAAGAAAAGTAATCGCCTGACGCCCCTAATTTTTGATAATCACCTCGTCAGGCGATTACAATTTGTAATTGTAATTAATCACATGACTTCACTAGTTAACTCACACAAATTTGATATCTGTTCTAAATGTAAAAAGATTTTTTTCCCTAGGTTTTCATGCTCTTGTTAACAAAAGTGGGACCATTTTTAAACATCTTTGTTTACTTAGACTTGTAACTACTGAGACAAAGAAGTCCCTATCGTGTAAGTCAAATTTGAATCAACCAAAACAAACCAATCAAATCCCGGCCCTTGATGGAAAAATCAACCACTGTGCTATATCACGAGACTGCAGTCCACAGACTTGTCGCACTGATGTGTGAAAACCAGAAGCAGCCGTCAAGTCCATCTGTCTCACCACATCCACAGCACACGCACCCTCCACGCACCAAATTGGAGATCAACAATAGCGGACAAGATCTTGTCTCATTTTTATGGTCCTAGAATGACGATTCTGCCACTGTGGTCATCATTCACTCCCAGCCATTTTCACTGAAGCAACCCCCTTCGCTCCTGGCTGTTTGACTGGATTTTGACTGATTTTGAAAGTCCCACAGAATATTGCGTTCTATTGTTATAAAAACATGGAAGCTGCCAGAAGAAAAAAAAATGAGTCGCTTCTTTCATCAGGAAAGAAAGTATATTTCTATCTCTTTCCGTTTTGCAGCAATTAGCATTAGAATATAGCTAAGTTTCATCATTATTCACAAATCTGTTTAGAACTGTGTGGAAATCAGTTTGTTTTCAACATGGCCCTGGTTGATCTCTTATACTCTGCTGCCACCTGCTGTCCGTTTTTGTAATTAATACCATTGCTTCAACCATTCTCTGCAGTTCAGAGGCTGCATCAAAGCCTTCTGTATGCTCTAGCATAACACCCCCCCATAAAAGACGTATAAATAAGTCTTTGGGACGCCATCAGCCATTTTCACTGAAGCAACCCCCTTCGCTCCTGGCTGTTTGACTGGATTTTGACTGATTTTGAAAGTCCCACAGAATATTGTGTTCTATTGTTATAAAAACATGGAAGCTGCCAGAAGAAAAAAAATGAGTCGCTTCTTTCATCAGGAAAGAAAGTATATTTCTATCTCTTTCCATTTTGCAGCAATTAGCATTAGAATATAGCTAAGTTTCATCATTATTCACAAATCTGTTTAGAACTGTGTGGAAATCAGTTTGTTTTCAACATGGCCCTGGTTGATCTCTTGTACTCTGCTGCCACCTGCTGGCCGTTTTTGTAATTAATACCATTGCTTCAACCGTTCTCTGCAGTTCAGAGGCTGCATCAAAGCCTTCTGTATGCACTAGCATAACCCCCCCCCCCATAAAAGACGTATAAATAAGTCTTTGGGACGCCATCAGCCATTTTCACTGAAGCAACCCCCTTCGCTCCTGGCTGTTTGACTGGATTTTGACTGATTTTGAAAGTCCCACAGAATATTGCGTTCTATTGTTATAAAAACATGGAAGCTGCCAGAAGAAGAAAAAATGAGTCGCTTCTTTCATCAGGAAAGAAAGTATATTTCTATCTCTTTCCGTTTTGCAGCAATTAGCATTAGAATATAGCTAAGTTTCATCATTATTCACAAATCTGTTTAGAACTGTGTGGAAATCAGTTTGTTTTCAACATGGCCCTGGTTGATCTCTTATACTCTGCTGCCACCTGCTGGCCGTTTTTGTAATTAATACCATTGTTTCAACCGTTCTCTGCAGTTCAGAGGCTGCATCAAAGCCTTCTGTATGCTCTAGCATAACCACCCCCCCCCCCCACACACCATAAAAGACGTATAAATAAGTCTTTGGGACGCCATCGGTGAAAGGCTTTTTGTGTTCGCCACATGAAATGATGCTCTGGCCTTCTACGCCAGTTTCATAAACATAGACTGTTGTTGTTGGAGATTGCTTTTCATCCCTACCCGCTCTTAATGGAGGGTGCTTCCTGCAAGAAAGTCCCGGGAGAAGTTGCTGTGGACTGAAATGCAGATCCACGTTGCATCTTTTACGCTGCCTAGACCTTTAATGATAATACAAATAGGAACAGTGAAGGTATGCTTCATTCACATGGCAGTTCCAGAAGACATGCAAAGATATTGATGAAGGCATTAACAGGATGTCCATTTTTAATTCAGACATCAGTTCCGATGAGAGCAAATATGCCAATAAATGAATTCATCTCAAACGTTTGTCCCTTGTGGTAAAGGTCTGGTATTAATTAGATGGTGATCATGCTTGTGACATTGCAAACTGGCCTTTCAGAGCTTGTTACAGGACGGACAATCAGGGTGCAGTCAGTGTGACGGCTGTTTATTTCTACACAGCACTGAGTGCAGGCAGATCCAACTACAAGTCAAACACTGGAACACTCCAGCACATTGTGCAGCTCGAGAGGGTCCTAATCAACACCTCACTTGCATTGACACATAGCCGTATACAAGAAACTCTTTGGTGTGCAGTGTTTCTCAAGCAGCTTTTCTTTGCTCAGTCTGACATGTTTTTTGATTTTTTTTTTTTTTTACTGCTCACCACACAACTCTCACAGCTTCATAATGACAATAAGCTTAGTTTCAATGTCTCTCAACATATCATCTATCAAGGTTATTGTAACTCATAGTTTCAACTAAAGTAAAAGATACGAAGACAACTCAGTAGATGAGAGTGGCTACGGCATCCCCTTGCCTGTTTAATCTCCTTTGGCATGCTTCTTATGAGATATTCAAGTGTCGTTTTTAACCTGGGTTCGATCAATATCATCGATATGATTCGTGATGATATTCCCTGCTTGGCCATTATTGGCTACTTGGCCGATCAGTGTTGCAAGGAATTGGGTGCGCTCAGTAGTTGACTTGTGACTGTTTTGAAGGTAAATCGTGTGATTTCTTTATTATTGTAGTCCCTTCATTTAGTGCCACAGCTACAAATTTTTCATTATGGTGCATGGCCAGGGTGAAACCATGACTCAAATAGGGGTGGCCTTATGTTCATACCTGAAATGTATGAATTTGTGATTCTTAATAGGGGTGGGAATCTTTTAATGTATCACGATTCGATTTTTGGGTGTGCGATTCGATTCAGAATCGATTTTCGATTAAGAACGCTTTTTGATTCACAATGATTTGACTGACAACGATTTTTGCTTCAATTCATAGATGTTCAAGGAATCGTAATGATCTACTCCAGTCTGACTCGCTAATGCTAATTAGTGCTCTACTCGCGGCACGTTGATCACTCAAAAGAACGGCTTCACGCTGCAACAAAACCAAAAACTTTTATTGGAATAACTTGATCGTGATTTTTTCCTTCTACTCTCTAATGTGGCTACAATTTAACAGTGTATCAGACCGCGTGGAACCACACTGCCCCCAAGAGGCCAAATCAGGTACAACATGAACAGCGCTCCTAATAAAGGCACACACAAACAAAGGGAAGACAGTATAAAATAATTTAAATAAAATCGATTTTGGGACATTTAAAATCGATTCTGAATCGTACTAAATGAGAATTGCGATTCTTATGAGAATCAATTTTTTGGCACACCCCTAATTCTTAACCATACGACCGAACTGCTTGCCAGCCAACCTTGAGAAAAAGTCTTCAATGTCCGAGTTCAGGCAAAAAAAAAAAGTTCTTAATTTATATTTTCGTGTGGTGTTTTTTCCAGACTTGAACTGATAACCTTGCAAAACAAGGAAAATCTCACAAAATCTCACCATAAAAATACATTTATTACAGCATCTTGATTTAACATTGACTTGTCCATACATTAAAAAAAAACATTTAGCAACCAAACAATATGCACATCTGAACAAATTCCGGAGAATTCAGGAGCTGCAACGGTCAGTCAATTTTAACCTTGTGTTCTTCACAGAGTGCCCTGCTCATCAATTGTTACTATTTGAATTTCAAACCAACTTTGATATCTAAGTTCACATTTCTCTGACCTCAACATTCTAACTCTTTGACTGCCAGACGTTTTCAGAAAAGGGATGCCGTGGGTGCCAGCCGATTTAAGCATTTTGACTGATCTTTCAAGGTCCACAGAAAATTATGTGTTTGGACTATGGAAACACACATACTACCAAATGAAAGATTGGACTCTCATCTTTCATCAGAAAAAAAAAGTTTGTTTCTACCTTATTCCGTTTTTCAGTAATCAACAATAGAAAATGGTTAGTTTCACCTCAGTTTTGAAACAAACGTCTTTTAACGTCTTTGGCACTCCTCCATAGGATTTTACTAAACGTTATTTAACGTTTTTGGCAGTCAAAGAGCTAAACAGCCCTGAACATGCTTACTTGATTTACGATACACACCAGTTCGAAGCATAGATGCACCGCAATGAGCAGAACAAAGGCATTACTGTACTATTCAGGGGGAACTGGATGGATTCTTCAAGCAGGTATAAAAAATAAAGGCAGAGTATTATCTACTGTACAGATAAAGACTACAGTATACAGATAAATGTTTCAAACGCACATCGTGCAATAAACAGCAAAATTGGTGTTTAAAAAAAAAAAAAGCATGATAAAGCTGCCACATACTGAGGTCAACCTCACAAGAGAAAAATCCCACAAACACGAAATAACAGTTTTCCTAATGAATATTCCAGCTTCTAATTAAAGTGGCCAACATTGGAGCACAATAAGTGACAGTTGGAAATAATATAAAACAGTGCAATCTGGCAAAGAAGCTGACGGTTACGCTCAGCTGTACGGGATGTGCAACATCTTGTAAAGACACAAACATTCAAAAAAGAGCATTTATAACAGAGGCGGGATGTTTTCAGTTCAACTGCAGGTTCGTAGACATTTAACATTCCTCATGGATCACAACCAGGACAATTATTGTTGACACATAATTCACACAACGTTAGCACTTCATAAAATCTTCATTTAAATGACATGAAATGATTTGCAACACTCGAATGTAACAAGCATAACAAGCAAGACGAATGCTACAGTAGTTCAGAGGTGAGAGGTCGACACACAAAGTTAGTCAGTCACTCCTCCTAAATCAACACTTAGAGACTTGTTTGTCCAATTAAACGGCAAAAAAAAAAAACTATAAACAAGTAATTAGATATGGATATTTCAAATGGATCATTTTTTCCACGATAAAAAATTGTCATAAGGTTTTATTTAGCACGAAGACTGGAAGTAAAGAGAGAATTATATAGTATATATTTTTTTAAGGGGGTTTTAGGCCCAAAAAAGTTTCAAGGATCAAGTGTAACATTTTCAGGTAAATGTTATAATCTTACACGGTTGTAAGTGCGACCGACAACATAATCCAACACAAATCTTTCTCTCAAGATTAAGGGTGTCAAAATCAATTCATCAAATTCCAGTAATTGACAACCAATACATCAAATTCCTTGACAGATATTTGGATACTCACGTAATCATTTGTATCCATTCTTGTCAAAAATCAGTAAATATTCTCCGATTGTGTTTGATCAAAAGAAGACATTTGTAAACATCTGCTTTTCCTTTGGAAAATTAATGACCGAACCGCTAAGTGAATCTTAGAATATTGCTTAAGTGATGTTTAGATGATTTTTTAAATGACTAAACATTACCATATAAACAAGAGCAATTGGTTAAAGTAGGGGACCATTTCAAAGGGGAAAATGGTTTTGCTGTACACTTTAATACAAAATACAAAAAAAAAAAAACAACAAAAAAAAAAAAAACATTTTTATTTATTTATTTTTAATTTATTATTATTTTTAAAAAAAAGGAGAGCAATGATGATGTCAAATTGAATGAACAATACTGAGCTCTAATAAAAAAAATAAAAAATAAAAATAAAAAAAATAAAAAAAAATAAAAAAAATAATACAAAATACAATTTATGTGATTAATCGATGGGATAATCGCTAGAACAATCTATTTCTAAAATATCGAGTAATACTATTAAATATTTGTTTGAAACAATTCTGAATGATGATCGATTCCCCACCACCCTCCATATGTAACACACATGGAGTCAGACATTATGTAACAAATGGGCAATTAAACGTACCAGTCTTTTTCTGCTATATAAATTCAGTCTCAAACTTTTCTTCTTCTTTTTTTTTTTTTTTAAATGTTACTCGATCCATTATTTTTTGTTAAAGCAGTCTCTGACAATGTAAAGTGTTATGGAGCGCCCATGAGGGAAAAAAAAGATACTCAGTCAGATACTCAAATGAAAAAGAGTTACTCGAGGTTATTGCACAGCATACTAAACCTACGGTGAGTTGGGTCGTATCGTTGCAACACAGAGGCAGATTTCCAGGTTACAAATACTTATACTGTGAAGCAGCAACAGCTGATGATGTTGTATTATTGCTGATGAAGGGTGAGCGGAGAAGCACAACACCCAAATTGGACGGACAGGCTTTGCTACAACTATGATACAGTTCACTACAGTGATGCGTTTTCCATTCCACTTGCCATTGATTAGGCTTGGCTCATGCCAAGCGAAGACTGGAGACTTTGAAATCCAAAAATGTCGTCTGTCCCTCACTCCGCTGCCATTTTCTCAATATGGTCACTTAGCAACTTGTACTGTTCTGTAAAGATTTGAATTAGGTCATTTTGGCATTCTAGGGAGACCCCCCCCCCCCCAAAAAAAAATAATGCTTTAAAGAAAATAGTTATACACTCTAAAAACAGTTGTGTCAAAAAGTAACCAAATTATGGATCAAAAAATCCACTTAGTAGAGGAGCTGACCCAACATTCTGGATTGTTTTATACAAAATGACCTATTATTTTTGTTAGTTGGTGAAAATAAAGTCAATTAAACAAAACCAAAAGTTGTGTGACATCCTGTAAACCCAAGTTTCTGGGTTTTGTTGCAACTAACTCTTTGACTGCCCAAAACGTTAAATAACGTTTAGTAAAATCCTATGGAGGAGTGCCAAAGACGTTAAAAGACGTTTTTTTTTCAAAACAGAGGTGAAACTAACCATTTTCTATTGTTGATTACTGAAAAACGGAAGAAGGTAGAAACAAACTTTTTTTTCTGATGAAAAATGAGAGTCCAATCTTTTATTTGGTAGTATGTGTGTTTCCATAGTCCAAACACATAATTTTCTGTGGACCTTGAAAGATCAGTCAAAATGCTTAAATCGGCTGGCACCCACGGCATCCCTTTTCTGAAAACGCTTGGCAGTCAAAGAGTTTACTTTCTGCGTTGCTTTATAGAAAATGTCCCCTTTTTTGACTCAAAGGTGCGTCAAACTGACTCAAGTAGACAATCTGACTCAACTTTCTGTCTCGTTTTATACAATATGACCCCATTTTTGACCCAATTTTGGGACAAATTGACCCAAGTTGAGAACCTGACCCAACTTTGTGGGTCAGTTTATACAAAATTACCTTTGGTTATTATTTGCTGCAAAAAACAAAACAAAAAAATAGAAAAAAACAAAACAAAAAAACAACCAACAAAAGTTGTGCGAGATCGTGTACTTGGGTCGCTTTGACCCAACTTTGTTTTTTATTTTATTTTTTTAATAGAAAATGACCCCATTTTTGACCCAATGTTGGCCCAAATTGACCCAAGTAGAGGACCTGACCCAACTTCATGGGTTGTTTCATACAAAATTACCTTTTATTATTATTATTTGCTGTGCAAAAAATAAAATAAAAATAGAAAAAACAACAACAACAAAAGTTGTGTGAGATCCTGTACTTGGGTCGATTTGACCCAACTTTGTTTTGTTTTGTTTTTTTATAGAAAATGACCCCATTTCTGACCCAATGTTGGCCCAAATTGACCCAAGTAGAGGACCTGACCCAACTTCATCGGTTGTTTCATACAAAATTACCTTTTATTATTATTTGCTGCAAAAACAAAAAACGTGTGAGATTCTGTACATGGGTCGATTTGACCCAACTTTGTTTTTTCTAAATAGAAAATGACCCCATTTCTCACCCAAAGGTGGGTCAAATTGACCCAAGTAAAAAATCTGACCCAACTTTCTGGATTGTTTGATACAATATGACCCAATTTTTGAGCCAAATTGACCAGAGTAGAGGATCTGTCCATTTTTGACCCAACTGTTTTTAGAGTGCAAGATGTCTCAGGACTCAATAGCGTGCAAAGTGTCCGTGCCACACTTAAACTAACGCCAAAAGCTAATAAATACAATGAGTTTTGAATGTATTACCTTTATTCAGGTTTCCAATGACAGCCTGCTTTTTCAGAAAATCGTTGCACAGTTTTTTACTGAGGCCAAATGCCAGCATATTGTGAGTAAATGTCCTGAAAAACATGCACACAAAAACAAACATCATATCATACACGATCATTTTAGATGACAAAACTATTTTGCTTTTGGATGTACTGTAACAGTTTTTTTTTTATGTTTGCTCTACTGTTGGTTTTCTCCTGTCCAACGTTTGCTCAAGTTCATTGAAAAGAAGGGCTTGCCCTCAATTATCAGTGAAGATGTAATTAAGATTTGATTGAATTCTTGAATCCGTTTGTCCATTTGGGTGCTGACGCAAGGAGTAATGAATGGGAATTAGTTGACTGAGCCGCGTGATAATACAAGTACATCATCAAACGGCACAAGGAGGTGCGTTGATGGTTGAAAGTGGCATGGATTTTTTTTTTTTTCTGTTTGGGCCATGCAAACGGGATTAGCAAGGCTCTGTCGCAGTACCAAAAGGTGCAATTTCCACATTTGCCTTGCTGGATGACAAAGACTACACAGAAGGTAGCTTCTTACCCCAGCTGGCCAAAGGCAATGTTCTCATCCATTTTGGAGGTGTCGTCTCTTTCCTCTTGAGTCATGTGACACCACTTTTCCCTGTTGACAGAAAAAGTTTGCTTTGAATTCCCCCAAAAAAAGAAAAGAAAAAAAAAAAGAACAGGCCAAGAATAGATGTCAAACAATATCAACTTTCAAAATGACAGTTTTTTTTGTTGTATACAATACACAGCAAATTATTGGTTGCAAAGAAATTAAACATAAGTGTAGTGAGGAATGAATAAATTGTTTAAAGCGGAAGACAACCCCCCCCCCCCCCCATTAAAAAAAAAAATGTTCTGTGCAGCCCCGCTACTCTAAATACAGTATTCTGTTTAATAATATTGCAGCAAAATCCAGTCATTTTATATCCATCTCAGGGGGCGGCCATTTTGCCACTTGCTGTCTTGATGCAACATTGACTTTCGTTTATAAATATAATTTTCCTTTCTGTGAGTCTTCCAGTCTCTTTATCTTTTGCAATGCTGGTTTCATCAAGTTAAAATGTGAACATCATGTAGAGAGGACTGTTTAAAGAGTAATGATAAGTGAAACGGGAAACTTATTGGTCAT
Organism: Vanacampus margaritifer; assembly: GCF_051991255.1. NCBI lineage: Eukaryota > Metazoa > Chordata > Actinopteri > Syngnathiformes > Syngnathidae > Vanacampus > Vanacampus margaritifer. Next base: position 23,301,216 of record NC_135437.1, on the reverse strand, counting down.
TCATGGATCAAACACCATGAAAGAAAACTCGTAAGTATTGTTCATCATGTCCTTGCCATAGACACCACAGGTGGAGAAATGGAGTATGAAAGTCCGCTTCAACATTTCCGAACATTAATTAAACACATATAACAAGACATATTTCAACATTTCTGGTGTTGTGCTGTGTTTTTGTGAACGTAAAATGGCAAATTAGCAGCAGACTGTGCTTCTTGCTAAACAAAATTAAATTAAAATAAAAAGCATTGAGCTTGTGAAGCAGAAGTGAAAAGCAAGCAGTGGATCTGTTCTGTTGGTTCAAGAAAATGTATTGCCAGACAATGTCTCGGCAGCACATTCATGTTGTCATTTGCGAGTAAGCTTCATTCAATAAATGTGCAGGAAGCAAGATATTAGTTCAGCAGAATCATGACATGCTTCATAAATCACACAGATTATCAGACAAAGCACAATGACATGTCAACAGACACCAAATAAAGACAGATGAATATAAAGTATGATGAGCACATTAGAGGCTGAGGAAAAAAATTGAAACAAAAATACAATTTGACAGCGACAAAAGGCAAAATGAAATTAAAATGTAGGTTAAGTATGCCTTACAACAAGAAGTCGAAGTCATGGCAACTTGGTTTTGGTTTCCACGAGGATTAACAAATCACATTAATCCACCAGGATTGTACCTTTGGCTACAATTCGACGCAGGATTCTGGTTTTAAGGTAAGCCATTTTAAGATAAAAAAAAACTTTGAACATAGTTATTAAAAAATTGATTCACTCCCAGCCATTTTCATTGAAGCAATCCCCTTCGCTCCTGGCTGTTTTACTGGATTTTGTTTGATTTTGCAAGGCCCACAGAATAATGTGTTCCATTTCTATAAAATCATGGAACCTACCAAAAGAAAGATTAGAGTCTCTTCTTTCATCAGGAAAAAAAAGTATATATCTATCCGTTTCCGTTTTGCAGCAATTAGCATTACAATATAGCTAAGTTTCATCATCATGCACAAATCTGTTTTTTTTTTTTCAACATGGCCCTGGTTGATCTCTTTTGCGCTGCTGCCCCCTGCTGGCCGTTTTTGTAATAACTACCATTTCTCCAACCGTTCTCTGCAGTTAAGAGGCTGCATCAGAGCCTTTTGTATGCTCGAGCATAAAAAACATAAATATGTCTTTGGGACACTTTAAACATGTACATTTCTATTATCCTTTTGTACTGTCGGAGGCAGAGCAAGCCCCGCCTTTTTTTGATGGTCCAACTTGGGTAGCCTCAAGTCCAGACCTCAAAAGCAAAGAACTAAAAACAAACAACCAGCGCTTAACATAACCAAAAATGGTTGCATTACAAAGAGCCTATTGAATCACATGAAGCCATGCGCATACAAACAGGACAACCACTAGCATCAGATTTTGCGGATACATTTCAAAAAGTCTCGCTCTTCTTTTTTGGATTTGCCTTTTTGAGAGCAGCAGACAAAGGTAAGACAGACCTCTTATCTTTCTCTCCATCTTGCATTCCCCTGCTCGGCAGCAAGGCACAAGAAGACACGGACGGGTTAAGTCCACATGCAGAAAGAGAGCGTATAGAAGAAAGAGGAGCAAACTTTGCCCAGACACACAGGAAAGAACATTTTCTACTATTTTAAAAACCAATCAAATGAATTGCTCAATTAGTCCCGTATGATGTTTAGACTCACCTTGTTGTTGGTGACCTCTTTTTACGCTCACAATCAACTGCATCAAAGAATGCAGCGTTCCAAAATCGTAATGTGTGCCTGTCAGGGAGCAAATAAAAAAAGATGGAGAATATTTTTTTTGCTACTCCTAGAGAACTGCTTAACTTAAATACTTAAAAGCAATGCACCATAATTGAAAGAGAACACGCCAGACTTGAACTGCCCAGAAGTGTGTATTAAGTAGAATTTCACATATCCGCATTTTACTTTCTATTTCTGGCATCTTTCACTTTAATCTATTACATTTCCAGAATAAAATGTTTTTTTCCACTTATCTGTTACTCGAAAATAAAATCGGAAGAAATTGTTCATTAATAGGGTGTGTGAATTGCCTAGTACCTGGCGATTCGATTCGTATCACGGTTCATAGGTCACGATTCGATTCGATACCAATTAATCCCGATATGAATCTATAAATTGTTTATTGCAATTTTTTTTACTCAAATTTAGAAAATACTAATCAGTAAACTTGTACATGTACACTGTAAGATTTGTATGAAAATGTATTTATTTATCTGAAAATTCAGGTTTATAACTGAGCCACTGCATTTAACAAACAGGTTGCCGTCTGTTTCATGTCTGAACAGCACTGAAATAAAATAATAAGGCTTAATGTTACATTAATATAACATTCTTCCATGCTTAATGTGCGAATCCTAACCCTAAGTAAGACGTTTTATTGAATATTCCCATTAAAAATTGATGGTTAAAAATCGATTCGGCCGCATATCGAATCGATTCCATTTTTTCTAACACCCCTATTCATTAATGTATTGACTGAACCATAAGAGAAGCCTCTCCAGAGCGAGGCACACAATTTCCTTCCTATCCGCATGGAACGCCTCCCAGATTACTGACACAATACAAATAGATGAATTTGCACCTGCTGCTCACACAACATATAACGCAACAGATAACGACCAAGGTGCCAACAGGCGGTGAACTCCTTCGTAGTAATAACGAGGATAATGTTACACCTGTGGGACTATAGGTGGGTTTCATGTGACGTCACATGAAACCCACAGGAAGTAATTTGCCCATAGGAAAAAGCTGAGAAATTATTTGGGGTGCTTTTTATGGCTGTACCAACCAGGCTAATTGATAAAAATAAAAAAAGAAGAAGCTACTTTTGTGTCCCGAATGTAGTAACCCATAAAGGCAAATAAAAAAAATAAAATAATAATTACCGAAAGATGACGGCAGACCTGGATTAAAAACCTTCGTTTGAAATCCAGAGAGCAGAGTTGGACAACGGTCGTATATGCAGTGATCCCTTTGTGAAAGGTAAGGCTACAGTAATGAAACTACTTACATAGCTAAATAAAACTCTCAACAGGCCGGTGTGATATTACTGGTAACATAGCTAACCGTGATATTACTATGTGGAGTTTGTTCTACAGCTTGTGTGTCCATGCTAGGTGGCTGTGTTTTTGTTTTTAGCAATGCTAGCTATGTTAGAATTCACGGCGAGTGGTTCTTAAATTGAGGTCCATCTTCCACTCTTCCAGGAAGGCCACAACATACTGTCTTTTCAAGAGTGTTGGAGGGGAGGGGCCGTCGGGAAGTCAAGTCTCAGATTCATGAGGAGCAATGTTGGAAGCAAGTGTGTTCTGAACATAATACTGTATACTGTAAAATAGATGCTGAAGGTAAAGTTCAATTTCTTTTCTTTTAAAAAAAAAAATCTATACCTATCTATATGTGCAAATGGACAAGACAACACATACCAGATGGGTTGCTGCTTCAGATGGGTGTACAAGTAAACCTTCTTTAGCTCTGGAGCATCTGACACTAGGGCGAAAATATTATGTTGAATGTTGTCAAGCGTCATCAAAAAAAATTAAACATGTATGAAGTCATGCAAATGCAATAAGAAAATTCCATTGACCAAACAAAACACAATCTAAATTCAATACCCTTTACCTGATTTGGGTTTTGTCTCATCTGGATTTTCACCACCCCTGTAGTGAATACAAGGGGAATGGGTGCATCAAATCGTAAACATTAAGTGTTTGAGAATAGCCAAACCAAGACGTTATGTTTGCTTACGCTGTCTTTTGAGTTGTTGAGCTTCTCAGTTTGCTTTCCAGGCCACCAAAAAAGCCTTTGACGTCAGTTTTCGAGGAGTTCTTCAGCAGGCGCTCGGCAGCGTCCTTCTTATCAGAGAGCCAGGAGTTGGCCTTGTTTAAATATGAGTCCAGTCCAGCTGGAGGACCACCTCGATCAAGGAGCTCTGCAGGAGATGGCTGGGACTTCCCTTTACAGGGAAATAATTAAATAGAAAGGCAATTCGGGGTCACTTAACCCTGATTTATACATTACAAATAATTAAATTACATTCCACTCCATGCAATGTTATTTTTCTAAATATTAGTAGAAGTCTCTGGTCGTTCAACTATGTTGGTTGCAAATATTTAAATTTTTGTGTGAGGGGGGAAAATTAATTTACCAATATAGTAGTACGTAAAGCACATAGTCATGAGGTTTTTGGCTGGGCTGTAGTCATCCATTTGGTAACATCTGCAAAAAAATAAAAAAATTAAAAAATTAAGTTTTTATGCTTACACTTCATTCAAACAGCAGTAATCATGCATTTCATTCTTTTATCTATTGTGTAATACTAAAAATAGTACTAATAGCCGTACTTTTTCTAACTTACTCAAATAGCATGACTGCAAATGACTGCACAAGTCGATAGAAGGTAGCTTCACTCACACATTTGGAGTTGCAACGCTGAGTGGGGAAGAGAAAATTAAAAATCAAAAATATTTTCTGAATCTCCTATACAGTATTCAGCTATAATGATTTTCAATAGAGAGGGAGGATTTGTGAGTCAAGAACACACAATAATCAATTACACTGAGGGAAAAAAAAAAGTCACACATCTGTGATTTGGAATCTGGTAAATATAGACTAAAACCAGGGGTGGGCAAGTTTGGTCCTAGGGAGCCGCAGTCCTGCATGTTTTTGATGTCTCCCTCCTCGAACACAGGTGAGAAGCTCCTGCTGAACGTAATTATGAGCTGATGATTTGAAACACCTGGGTTGAAGGCAGGAGACACCAAAAACATGCAGGACTACGGCTCTCTAGGACAGAACTTGCCTACCCCTGGTTTTAGTCAAACTAGATTGCTTTAGACTGATCATTTCTTCCTGTTTACCTGTGCACTGACATATTTAGCAAACCATTCCCTGCCTTTGCCATTCTCGCCAGTGCACAGCTCTCCAAAACGAGCTTTCTCTTCTTGGTCCAAGTCCTGCCTGAGAAAATAATCAAAGAAAGACAAAATTGAAAACACAAGCCGGCAGTTTAGTTACATGCATACAATGGATGATAAATGCCATGCAAAAATATGACACGAGACACAAAATATCTAAAAACTATTATAAAAGAGATTTAGAAATCCACAAAAATGTACAAATGAAGGAGCCTCAAACTTAAGATGTGTAATACACAAAGTTACAGCCCCATCTGCTGGATGTGGAAGTCTCTCCCCCACAGTCACTATAAACAAAAATAACTTGCTCTCTGCAGCTTCAGTCAGAAGAGCAAAACAATTCAATGTCTTAACCTTGCCTGATTAAGGCTTGGCAGAGGTAATAACATGCACCTTACCTTCCATGAAACACTTTCTCCACATACGCCTTCATGAACTCCCTTTTCTCTAAGGCCTCAGTATCAGTTTCCTCACTACTGAGAACAGAAGAAGATGAAGACCGTCTCATTTCCCACATAGTCGAGGGCGGATCCATGTCATTCTCACTGTCTGCAGACTCTGTTGCGTCACTTTCATTTTCTTCTTCATCTTCGTGACGGCGATGTGAACTGGACTTGGTGGGTGCGATCGACTCGGGCAATGAGGGCTGCTGAGGGAATTTGGAGGACGGGTGCTTTGGGGACAGAAAGCCTGCATGGCCCTGTTTGTTGTCGCTCACCACGGTAAGAGTTGTAGCCTCAGATGGGAGATCAAAGTCTACGAGGTTGTCCATGGCAATGGATTCTATGCTGCCTCGTAGGCTTCAGATTCAGCTGCTAAGTGCTGTGCAGGAACACAAATGTTGCTGAAAGTGAGGCTGCATGAGGTTTCATTTGCCTTGATTGTGTTGATGTGTAAGTTATGTTACGGACATCACAAATCTGTGAACATAAGAAAACATTACGACTGTATTACAAGAGTGCTTTGCTTTGAACTAAAAGCTACTTTCGGAGTGCTAATGTTAATCAGATTTAAAGTCATACTCACTGCTAGTAAAACAAGGTTTTGGATTAGTAGTTACAGGCTTTCCCCCAGCCTTTTATTAGCCCGGCGGCCCACCAGGCTTTCCTTGCCCCCCACCCCAAAGTCTTTGTTTTTGTTCAGCTCTTCTTTAATAGTAACGGAGTTATCGCGTTTGCAGTGCATATTTAGGCCACAAAAACAGTACAAAACAATAATTTTGTACTTGGGTAATTTTTAAGGTCATGAAAAAAAAAAAGTACTTCAATTTAACGGGCAATCAGCACTAATGAATGACCCCTCCCCCTATAAGTCTGTTAAATCAAGGTTCTAAAGTACCATTAAATATTAAAGGATTACATCACGGTATTTTAAGCCCTTCCGCAGTCAACTATTGACATAAAATGATTCAATCTTATCTTTGACACCATGGCGATGTAATTTTTGATGAAATATTAGGTGTTTGCTAGTAATTTTTCTAGCGCGGAAGTAAAACGCCAGGTTCAGTAAAACCCCGCCTCTAATAACGTCAAACAGTGACAACAGCTTGTTTTCTCAGGCTGGGAGGGGCTGCTGCTTGGAGAGCAGAATGACCTAAAATTTCTCAAAGAGGGGCGAATGGAGGAAAACACCTCGGTGAGGAATTAGCATTTTACTAGAGCATTATTATTATTATTTTTTTTTAATCAAATTAATCACATCTTAGAATTTTGATTAATCACGATTAATCGCTTGATTAAAAAGGCTCTTTATCAAAAAAAAAATTGCCTGCCAAATTTGAAGAGCGCCCGTTGTGTTAATTCTTTCGACATTTAATGTTGAGGACAACTTGAAAACTTTTTAGCCACTGCACCCGCTCATCCTTGTCTTATTCTAATCAGGAAAAAAATGATCCCAATATTTTGACATGAACAAATATTCTGAATGACATACACAAACATTTATTAAATGCTTTACTTTAATGCATGTAGTTATGTTTATTGCTCAAGCACAACCTGTGCTACTTTAACGTAGCTATCCGCTGTCAAGCAAAAAAAAATCATTTGTGGTCAAAATTATTAGTGTGATTAATCTGAGTTAATACATGATTAATGCGATCATTTTTTTGTGATTAATTAATTAGTTAATGCCTTAACTTTGACAGCCGTAATTTTAACATGGGTAAAAGCTCCAAAAAGTTGATTTTTCACGTTGCTGTCCCTTTAATTGACTGAGAGCAGAAGAATTGTCCTTTTCCTGCAGTCACATTGTCTGTAATGTGTTTTAAGTCGACTAGGACATTAAACCTGATGACTTGAAATCAAATTACTGGCCGAAGTATGTCTGGCTCTGCTATCAGAGGTGCCCAAGGCTTGAAATAACATTTTCCCTTGAGGAGCAGTTTTGCTAATCAGTTACTTCCACTTATTTCGAGCCTTGTACTTGTTAATTTATTTTATGGTTGTTCTTTCACATTACATTTAAAGTTGAGTTTTGGTTATTGAATAAATAATAAGCTTTGGAAACAATGAATAATCATATTTATTAATCATGATTTTAATAATATTAAAATGAGTCAGTATCAATATCGGGTCGATACTGGCACTATAATATCGATCTAGTAGTTTAGTTTCAGTTGATCTCTTTTATGCACTGCTGCGGTTTAGCCAAACAGGCATGTCACAGAAGCCACAGGCAGACTTGCTCCCGCTCTCCCTCCTCCCCTTCCGTGTTTCGATCGTGTGGAGTCACATGACTTAGAATCTCATCTTTGTAGTAGTTTGCATGAACAAATACAATATTGTACTTTAAAGTAGTAGTTTAAAGATTAGGAAACTAACAAAAATATTATGTTATGGTTGTAATGTTTCTGCGGGGAAAAAACATTGATAAAGCATTTTCTATTCAACAATAATAACAATAACAATTGTTTTTATTTTGTCCTTTGTTTAAAAAGGAAACAACACAAAAACACTTAAAGGTTGAAAATTTATTGTGAATAAGCAATTCCATGATACAGCTACCTTAATTAAAAAAAAAAATTATATAGCAAAATTATATAGCATAATTTTCAAAGTGTATCGATATCAGTATCGAGGATACTGGCCCTGTATTTACTTGGTATTGGATGAATACCCACATTTTCAGTATCGCACACCACTTAATCAATCTTGATCATCATTTTTTCCCCCAGTAAACGACCAACACTATTGTACATTGCACTACATTACAATGTACACACCAATAGTGTACATTCCTTAAAAATTGGTTGTACTCCCAGATATTTGAATGGTATTTTCTCCACCGGATACCTGTCTTTTATTGTACAGTATTTGTACGTCTTTTATCCATTTTATTGTGTTTTCCGTTTCATGAATAAATGGAGACAAGATAAGAGTACATTTTAAACAATTGTAAGGAAGAATACTCCACAGGAATATATATCATTATTGGAATATAAAATTAAATTACAATTTTAAATTATGGGTTTTGATGTTTCTGTCAACTAACATCAATCTACTGATATGTCTTATAGGCTGTGGTAAACATACTATCTCATTTCAATTCAGCCTGTAGGAATATGAACAACCTATGCATCCCTGTGAGCTGACACTGAACAGGATAAGGGGTATAGAAAAGGATGGATGCCATGGCACATCTGAGCAATGCTAGACAAATTCCCAGCCGAGGGCTCTCTGGCATCTCTGGACTTTTCTGACAGATGAAACAAATAGCCAACTTGGGATTTGACTCCTTGGACAATCATTGGACCGTTGTGTGTAGGTTGAGAGGTTTATTGCTTCAGTATATCCTCGGGATGTCTCACTTATTCAATATCTATTTTTCCTATTTTGCATTTGTCTACCCCGAGGTGTACAAATAATTTTCAATAATTTCTCGTGCCCTTTGGCTTCCTTCACTGAAAGGTCAAGAGAAAACACTCACATTCTTGTCCTTAAATAGCTTTCAGGTTAAAATGGATACCATTATTTTTTTACAAGTCCTACAAGTTGATGATTTATATAGTTCTATTAACAAATAAAATCAAAACACCCTACACAGGACTAATCAAATATACAGCAGCTTTCCTCATCTCTCAAACAAGCACGGCAATCAGGCTGTGTGACAACTTAACAACATCACATGCTAAAATAAACAAGTGGCAAGCAGAAGTGGCTGACAGAAGATACGGAAGGTGAAGATGAGGTTGGCCAATGAGCACCACCACAGAGCAATAAAGAGAGGATAATATTTTACTTGATCTGCCATTTCATGGAGCAACCGCGTCTGGTTTATTTACAACATACTCTTAATATAATGGTTGTAACGTTGTGTTGACCTACACTGCATCATGCTTCTTTTTCATTTACGGTACCTGTATGGGAAAGGGAAATATGGTAGACTGATATGTTCGAACCAGTGAAGCTTTAATTAAACAAATCCAAACAATCATATTGTTAACCGAATACCTCTTTGCTAGTGTAAACATTATTATCTTTGAAAAAGTTGGGAATTTTGATACAATTCTGATAATTAATTGATTTACCATAATAGATTCTACAGGTGTACCTAATGTTGTGGCTTGCAAGCCTAATTTGCCTGATTTTATTTAGCTTCACACCGGAGCCACAAATGATTAAAAAGACCACTAACAGGTCAAAAAGGACACATATATGTGATTGTGTAGTATGTTCACTTCTAATATAACTCCAGGATTGGGGAGTAGCATTAACCTAGTAAGGATGCAAAAATCTCTAGAGGTACAGAAAACAAACAAACATGTAATTAGATTACAGTTACACTTATTAAGAATGAGGATTATTGTTAAGGATTAAATTTTAATGGACAGAGATGAGAGACAGAGCTTTCATAAAGTCAAGTGGAATATATCTGGTCACAATATAGCTTGATGGACCACCGTTGGTTTTCCCATGCAAGTTTTTTTTTTTTTTTTTTACTAGCAAGTAAACGAGAGAGGTAGCTGGTCATTGTGCGGTCAGTTTAAAATGAACTTGAAGAGAACACATTTGGACTGTTTTGTATCGTACTCAGTGGAGAAATGATTCATTTATTTTAAATGACATTCACAAAGAATCGTGTGAGCTGTCAAAACTTAACTCAGTAGCAAAATGCACAAATGGTTAGCTTGTCTATCTCACAGTATCTTGTGCTTTGGATTTGTCTTTTTCAATATATTTGGTATGGGAGTAATCAAAAAGCAATTAGAAGTAATAACGATACATTTCTTTAATATTATGGTAGCTACTAGAATTATGTTATTAACTACATTTTTTTAACAGCTAGCTGTATCGAATACATTTTTTTTAAAGTAACCGTCTCAATCCTGCCTATCAGTCACAACAATATGACATAACATAACTCATTTTCCATGTCTGCAGACTGCAGTAGAGACAGTGGCTATAAATAAAAAAAGTCTAAAAGACAGGCTGTCATTTGTGCAAATTATCTTCTGTGCACACTTGATAATGTGAAAATGTGGCCTTTCTCTGGGGGGGTCAATAATACGGGGCCGACCAAAGCAATAGTATGGCCATATACATTCATTAATATTTATTTATTTGCTAGTGTCACTGTTGCTCAATTCTGAAAAGACCACCAGGCCATCATAATGGTGACAAGACTTATCAGACAGAAATAAATGATGGGTCTATGTTTTTATTCCAAATCTGTCAGTACGACAGTATTTGGATGCGTATTAAGATATCAAACACGAACAGCTTACAAATACATTAAATACAAAATGCATTTTTTTTACAAGAGTACTTTATGAGTCTCCTTTAGTGGGCAAGGTTAAAGAAAGAAAAGGTATCATTCTTGATCATCACGGCAGACCTGTTTGGAACCTAAGAGCTCAAGCTGAACGCAGAGCTGCTGATAAAGGAAGCAGTACTAAATAAACACAGCAAAAGGCTGCCTGGCGTTTCCTGGAAGGTTGAACGCTGCAGTGTGATAAGAGTTACTGCGTAGCCATTTTTCTACGGAATACGGCGATAACTTAGTTTCGTAAAGAGGCCAAACACTGGCTAAACAATTGTGGTAAAACATCTATAACGGTTACCAAAAAACAAACAAACAAAAAAGCCCTGACAGTGGCGGACGAAACGCAGAGCTCTGACACCGTTGAAATAAGCAGATAATCGTTTAAAACACGCGTTCAAACATTAAACACTGACAAAGCTTGAGACATGCAGTAAATATACGTATCTGATACGAAACAGAAAGTTGAAGCGTACGTACAAGAAAGGATATTCGCTGTCAGGAAAAGGGGGCTGGCTCCTCTCTTCTGTCCAATGTTTTCTTATGTGCTGCTGGTGGCTCTTTTCTTGTGTGCAGGTGAGCATGCGCAAGAATGGAATGACGCGAGGAGAACCCACATGACGTTTTCAGCAATGCAGCCAATCACCGGCGCCGAATGGAATCAAGGATGAAACTCCGGAAAGTAAACTCCAGCTCTTGTGTTGAAAACTTGCGGAACACTTTTAAAATGTTATTTTATTTATTTATTTATTTATTTTACTAATAATGTCATCAGACATGGAAGAAAAAAAGAAAAACAATTGAAGAAAACCTAAAACAGTCGGCAGAAATCTCCCAAAACTTTCATTCATGTAAAGGTCCAGGTCACAGATCTGGGTTCTTATGCTGAAATACGCCCTTGAAGGAAATTTATACTCAAATTCGCTTGAGGTACCTCACTCTCTCGGGCTCTTTTTAAAGAGATAGTGTGTAGAATTTTTGTTGTTTCAATATTCATCCATCCATCCATTTTCTTAACCGCTTTGTCCTCACAATGGTCGCGGGAGCCTATTCCAGCTGGCTTCGGGCAGTTGGCGGGGTACACCCTGAACTAGTTGCCAGCCAATTGCAGGGCACACAGTGACACACAATGACTGCCAATATAAGTTGTTGATCTTCTTAGTCATATATATATATATACAGTGAGGAAAATAAGTATTTCACCCCCTGGTGATTTTGTGAGTTTGACCCTTTACAAAGAAAGGAACGGTCTATAATTTTCATGGTAGGTTCATCTTAACAGTGAGAGACAGAATATTTAAAAAAATCCCAGGAAATCACATTATATTAATTTTAAACATTTATTTGTCTTTTATTGAGGAAAATAAGTATTTCACCCCCTAGCAAAACATGACTCAGTACTTGGTGGAGAAACCCTTGTTGGCAAGCACAGCGGTCAGACGTTTCTTGTAGTTGGTCACCAAGTTTGCGCAGATCCCAGGAGGGATTGTGGCCCACTCCTCTTTGCAGATCCTCTCCAAATCCTGAAGATTTCGAGGCTGTTGCTTGGCAACTCGAAGCTTCAGCTCCCTCCACAAGTTCTCTATAGGATTAAGGTCTGGAGACTGACTAGGCCACTCCATAACCTTAATGTGCTTCTTCTTGAGCCACTCCTTTGTTGCCTTTGCTGTATGTTTTGGGTCATTGTCATGCTGAAACACCCATCCACGACACATTTTCAATATCCTGGCTGAGGGAAGGAGGTTCTCACCCAAGATTTCCCGGTACATGGCCCCATTCATCCTCCCCTCGATCCGGTGAAGTCGTCCTGTACCCTTAGCAGAGAAACAGCCCCAAAACATAATGTTTCCACCACCATGCTTGACGGTGGGGATGGTGTTCTTGGGGTCAAAGTCAGCTTTTTTCGCCCTCCAAACACGGCGAGTCGAGTTGATGCCAAAGAGCTCGATTTTAGTCTCATCTGACCACAGCACTTTCTCCCAAGCCTCCTCTGAATCATCCAGGTGCTCATTGGCAAACTTCAGACGGGCCTGTACATGTGCCTTCTTGAGCAGGGGGACCTTGCGGGCACTACAGGATTTCAATCCATTACGGCGTAGTGTGTTACGTATGGTCATCTTGGTGACTGTGGTCCCAGCTGCCTTGATATCATCAACAAGCTCCTGCCGTGTAGTTCTGGGTTGTTTCCTCACCTTTCTCATGATCCGGTTCACTCCACGAGGTGAGATCTTGCGTGGAGCACCAGACCGAGGGAGATTGATGGTCAATTGGTGTGTCTTCCATTTTCTAACTATCGCACCAACAGTTGACTCCTTTTCACCCAGCTGCTTGCTAATGGTCTTGTAGCCCATTCCAGCCTTGTGCAGGTCTACAATCTTGTCCCTGGGTCTGTGGGAGCCAGAATTCTTGCTGGTTGGTAGGGGGTGAAATACTTATTTTCCTCAATAAAAGACAAATAAATGTTTAAAATTAATATAATGTGATTTCCTGGGATTTTTTTTAATATTCTGTCTCTCACTGTTAAGATGAACCTACCATGAAAATTATAGACCGTTCCTTTCTTTGTAAAGGGTCAAACTCACAAAATCACCAGGGGGTGAAATACTTATTTTCCTCACTGTATATATATATATATATATATATATATATATATATATATATATATATATATATATATATATGCCCTTTAGAGTAAAAATATTTCTATTTTGATACTTCGCAGAGAAGATTGCTCTTAAATTGGAATGATTCAAAAAACCAAAAACATTCAAGTATTTATAATGAGGCTTCGAAATCATGAAAAATCAAACCATTGTCTCTGTTCTAAATCGCTATGCAGCCACGCTCCCCTGAAAAATGGATACATGCTTTGACTGGAAATGTTCTTATGACTACATATAATTGTGAAGAAAAAGTTTGTGGAGGGGCGACTAATTCTGGTGTGCCCAAATGCATTACCGGATGCTGTTTTGGCGATGCCCAATAAGTCAGGAAAAATTAAAAGGTGAAAAACAGTTTAACGCTATAGCCCCACAATTCAATATTTGTTCTCAGTCAGTTGCACAGCACTTTTGTCTGAGCATATAGAAAGTATTTAGAAACAAATCTCTACATTCACATTCCAGACGTAATCTCTAGTCACTCGCTTTTGCCCTCTACAGGCCATTCAACACCACTCCATAAACACACAACTCACTAAAGGCCTAGTAATTATACTACTGTATACCTTCAAATGGGTCATAACGGTTGTATTTTTTTAAAGCAAAGAATGATTCCAATTGATTACATACATTGTTATAAAATATGCATCAAGTGAATAAACATGCATTTTTTTTTTAAATACAAAATTCAGTAATGTGGACACAGTTGAATCATTACTCAAAGGTCATAAGGGGGTGTGACACTCATTAGTAGCACAGAGGTGGAAAACAATCTCTAACCTTGAAACAGTAGTAGCCTAATGGACACAAAAGAGACATTTTTCAGGTTCAATTTCGAGATATGGCTGCTGCCGCTAACATTTCCATTTTCTGAGGGAGAGTGACAGTTGCAAAATGGACTCTGTCCTTCTTCAGTTTCTGTCTTACAGTTTGTTTCACATCGAACTCCATGTACTCTTGCTTCTGCCTGTCATACTGAGGCCAAGCGACCAGCCCTGGACCACTGGGTGAACTAAGGAGAAACATGACAAAGCCTGTCATTGCAATGGTCATTGTATTTTTATTTATTAATTTTATTTTTTTCAACACGGGCAGCATCCACATTATTGATCTAAGTGATTAAAAAAAACAAAAACAAATGTTACTATGGTGTCATTCTGACCTTGATCTTATATAACCTCATATAATTTGTTTGTTGGTTCAAATGAAGAAACTGACAATTTTTATGGGTTAGGGTTAGGCTCGATTTTTGGGGGGATGCTCCTGTGGTAATAGATACACAATCCCGCCATAAAAGTTATCATGAGCCTAACGGCAGAAATATCAATAAATCGATGGGTGGAATTCTCCTTTTTACTTACCCAGTGCGCACAAAATTGGCCCAGTATTTCATTATGGTTAAACAATGTCGTTCATCCTCTTTTGTAATGTTTCCTGAAAATGGATCAAATGGAATCAGATAAGACAAATGGACAACCATCCAATAGCAACATTTATCTCTCACATGCGCCCCAAATAACTCAATATTTCCCACACATCACAAAAACCTGTTACATGCAGTACATCAAATAACTCACTGACGCACACAAAACGCAGAGCAAAAAACAAAACAAAACTCACAGCAAAAAAATAAACAAAAAACTTTTCTCATACAAATTCACCTCTTACACTCTCCCCCCAAAAAATCTCCCTTCCACGTTTTGTTGGTGGAATTGCAGATTTTTATTTTTACCTCAACAAAAAAGCCCCCCCCCCCAAACACACCAGAAAGGTAAGAGACTGTGAGAGTTTTTTTTTGGCTGTACTGTATGTGAGAGGTAAATGTTATTTTGGCCTCTTTGGCACTTCATAACAATATGTTCATTCATCCATGGCACCAAAATGCCCTTACATGATACTTTTCATTTTATTTAGCCTGTTCAGTATTTTAGGAATTACAGGTACATACCGATAATTTGTACATTTTTACTCCAGAAACATCCGCCAAACACAAAGCCGACGTCATCACCATGATCTGCCTTCACAAATATGGGCCTGGAGTCTCTGTGTATCTCAGCACGATATCCGAATTCATACATGTAAACTGGATTGCCTGCATCTAAACATGAAAGACAATAAAGATACGGCTGACGGATCACTCAGGATGCAGCTTAACAAATCTGTCAATACTGGTGATGGCCTTATCTATGTCTAAAATGGGATCTTCAATTTTATCTTATATGTATAGGGTTGAAAACAGACTAAAGTGGCACTGTGTGATAATATTAACAATATGCATGCAAGTATTTCTGACCTGTGAGGTAGTCTGCCACTTTGACCACTGGTAGCACCATCAAGAGGTCTCCCATGAGTTCAGTGAATCTGTCTCTAATGTCATGTGAAGTTTGGGCATTTTTTAGGTATTCGTCCACAATGAGACCATTGGCTAAAGAGGCCTAAATCACAAATACATAAAACATTAGAGCTTTATCGTCAAGCACAAAGATCATTATAGCTTTACATTCATACCAAAGTACAAGGATTGTTATTATCTCATTTTAACTCTTTGACTGCCAAAAACGTTAAATAACGTTTAGTAAAATCCTATGGAGGAGTGCCAAAGACGTTAAAAGACGTTTGTTTCAAAACAGAGGTGAAACTAACCATTTTCTATTGTGGATTACTGAAAAACGGTATAAGGTAGAAACAAACTTTTTTTTCTGATGAAAGATGAGAGTCCAATCTTTTTTTGGTAGTATGTGTGTTTCCATAGTCCAAACACATAATTTTTTATGGACCTTGAAAGATCAGTCAAAATGCTTAAAATCGGCTGGCACCCACGGCATCCCTTTTCTGAAAACGTCTGGCAGTCAAAGAGTTAAACGCTACACTAACCAACTTTATCGCCTGTGCAAAAGCAAAACTATTTCTGGAAATGTTCCCTTTGGTGGGGTAGAATGTGTTTAGGTAATATTCAATTTGACCTATTTGACTAATCGAGCTATGCGTGGAGATTTGCTTAGATGAAAAGGTTGAATTCTCCTCCCTTCATTCTGGTATCTAACTACAGTTGCTCTACTAAGACCGTAGTTACAACCAGCAACTGCAACTTCACCACACCAAGGCCAAGCAATGCATCCAAACATGACTGAACTGGACAATTGCACACATTACAGTCGGCCTAACAAATCTTTGCAACGGAACGGGACTCCATATAGGCTGCTCTTTCTCCCTTTTTTATCTTTCTTTCTTTTTTTCTAATTCATGGCGCTCACCCCTTCCGGATTGAACATTTGCACCATTGCCAGCACAGACTCTCTGGTCATACCGTTCTCCCAGCCAGGAAGCGCAAAACTCTGCAAACCACATCAACAATACATACAACTTCAATTGATTTGTTTGACATCAGTATTAGGATAAATACATTTATTATTGAGGACAGAAATATGATGATGTTTAGAATTAAATTACCTGAGGCAGGATCCACCCAAACTCATGGTTGGTTATTCCCATCAAAACCGGAACGGAAATAACTTCTTTTCTTTTTAGAAGCTCCTCTGCGGTGTCAGTCAGAAAGACACCATCAACCACACCTCCCAGGTAAATTTTCATCTGAACAACAACAACAACAAATCCAGTTCATTCTACTAGAACTTTTGCTTCTACATACTGCATGCGCTCCATTTACCTTTTTAGTTGCATCAACTAACTCGTCTTTGGTCTTTCCTCTCAAGCACTGAACCAGTTCCTGTGATGTACTGTCGTAACATCCAGTCAGGTTGGCTACAATCTGATTGTAAAAAAAGATTAAAAATATAACTACAGTAGATGTGACCCAGTGCACACACAAAACTCACATACTATTTTTATTTTTTATAAGTAAAATGTCATTTTAAAAAAATCATTTTCTTTAAGCATGTCCAATGCAGTTTGTTATCTGCCCTTCTGTTAATTTTGTATTTTTGACTCCACATGTCTTGATAGCCATTTCTTTGTTTTATTCTGTTTTGTTTTGAAAATAAATACCTTTTGTTTTTGAGTACTGCTCTTCTGCTTTGTCTCCCTCTAATACGATTCAGAATTTGGTATGCAGCATGATTGAAACATTCAATTTGATGCTAATCAAACCAATATCTTACGTATTGAGTGACTGACTTCCCCAATCAACTGCTTTAGGACACATACCTTGACAAGACCTGCTGAGTTTCTGCTAGTGTAGGCACCAACTGTTGCAACTCCACTTTGAAAAACTGCCCTTTGGAACAATCCTTTAGCCAACGGAGACAGAGTCTGAGGAGGTACAGCATATTGGATTAAATTTTTACACGGTATGTAAAACAATGTATGTCCATTGTATACGATGTATTTGTAAAAAAAAAAAAAAAAAAGAAGAAAAAAGTAAAAAAAAAAAAAAAGGGACTTTCTGTGTTAGTTTAGTGATTTATTTATTTTACCAGTATAGATGCACTGATGGCACCTGCAGATTCTCCAGCAATGGTAACCGCTTGAGGATCACCACCAAAAGCCTCAATATTTTCCTGCACCCACCTAAGAGCTGCCAGCTGATCCAAGAAACCCCAGTTCCCCCGAAGATGTTCATCTCCAGTGCTGTTGGAATGCCGTGTTGCCTTTAATTTCACCGCCATAAAATCTTGGAATAACCAACAAACTCGATGTTCTTTTATAAAAATGACTGTTATTTTTGCTTTTATGTCGTGACACACAATTATAGAAAGATATAACATCTGTGTGTAATGGTTATTATTAAGTAGGTTTTTTTGACCACAGGTGGTAAACAATATGGTGTCTTACCCCAGGAATCCCAGAATGCCGAGGCGATACTGAATGACAACCACCACTATATTTTCATAAGCAGCCAATGGAGTACCATCATACTGAGAGGCGGCGCCCATTACCAGACCTCCTCCATGGAGCCACACCATTACCTGACAATCACAGAGAAGACACTTGATTTTTTTGGTGATTTTTTTTATTTATTTTTTATTTTTTTAAATAAGACAAGTGTTGCTATATCGATGTAATGTCGACAGCTGAATGTCCCTTGATCATGCGAAAAATGTAATCCAATAAAGGTATGACTAAAGTTGCACTAAAAATTAAATCACGGCCCCTTGAACTCTCTCAGTAAATTTGTGATGATTATATCTGTACTTTTTACACATATTTGAGCTTGGGTGATTATTCTTGCAAATTTGTATTTAGCATCTTCTGTTGTAGCTTTAGCACTTTTTTTTTTTTTTTAATGACGCCTTTTTATTATTAATCTTTATTAGATTGCGATGCATTCACTCCTGCCTTCAGGATGTCGTTTGCTTTTTTTTTTTTTTTTTTTTCGTTTGCTGATGTCACTAATAGTTGTTGTTGGGCTAGCTACTATTTTCCACCAGCTAATAATGGTTCAACTATGATTCAATAATAATGTTGGTATAAATACTCTAATAGGATATACCTGGGCAAAGAGATAACACATGTCCTTATAATGCTTTTGCTCACATGAAAAATGAATTTACTGAACTCTAATGAAAGTTGTAATGTTTCCAGTTGTATATCAGATTCAGATAAAATACCTGAAATGTATATAGAATGTCATAAACCCACCGGCAGTTTGTCACCTCTTTTTGCCTCAGCTTGAGTGTATACATTCAGATACAGACAGTCCTCTGAAATTTCTGGTGGAGTGTATTCTACTGACATCACCCTGGAAGCATTCACAATTATATCAGAGTCCTGAATGCACCTGGGAACAAATAAAAGACATGGAGATTGGAGTTATAATATGGAAATCGTATCATGCTCTTTGTCCATTCATGATTCGTCATTCAATCTTACATAGGAGGCTGGCGGGTGCCATCTCTGACCCCCTCCCAAGGCTCGGCATCTTGGGGAGAAGCCAGTCGGAGGTGTCCCACTGGAGGACGGGCAAAAGGTGTTCCTAGGAACTGCCTTACTTTGATCTCTGTCCCTTTCACAGACACAATTTCTCCTCTGATTTGGCCATGTGTCAGTGAAACCACAGGGTCAATGCTCCCCCCTAAACATGTAAAAGACAGTTAATCTTGTTTTAAATATTTATATTATTACTGTCTGTCTGCCCATCCATGTATCAGTTCATCCATCTATCCATTGACTTTGTCATCATATCATCAGACATCAGAGAGCGATCCGAGCTGTAAAGCCATCACCATCTGCTGTGTAATTAGCCGTTTACAGAAAAAGTTGTGTCTTTCTACATATTCTGGGATGGTTCGCACATGAGTCTGAAATAGCTGTTAAAATCAGCACCTTCAAATTCTGCAACATACTCTACTGTACTAGAGTATATTGGACTCTTGGTTATGAGTGGAGGACGGATAGAGTGAAAATTTGGCAGATAGGTTAATGCATGGGCTGATAGGACTATCATAGAGGGGATATTGCTGAGCCAAAGACAAAGTTCACGATTTATAAGTTTTCGTGTTCCCACTAGAGGTCAGACTTGGCCTTTTATTCTGAAGGCAATAGTACCTGGCAGGGTGCCAAACTTTTAACCAAATGCAGTGACATGTCATTCATGCAAAACTCTTTTCGAACATGAAACAAATAAATTCAGACTAACCAAGTCTGACAAAAACCTTGAAGTTTTGAAAAAATATTTTAATGCCGTATCAACTCTGTAATCATTCACTGCAGCGGTTGTCAAACTTTTACGCCAAGAAAAATAATGATAATAATAATAATAATAATATTTTTAAAAAAAAGAGAAAACAACTACTATATTCTCAAAGTATAAATTTTCATCAAAAACTAGGCAGGGGTTTTATTCCTAAACGGTATGATTAGATTAGTATAGTAAACCACTGTAACATAAACATTATGCACAGCTTGAACTTTAACACTGTGCTTGAATATAAGAAATTAAAAAAACTCTATTTAAAAGAAGGATTCAGTTTAGCTGTAGCCTACGAAACACAAAAAATAAATACAAATTGTACTTGAATGTTTAAAAACAAACAGTTCTACTAGATTAAATTGAAGGATATTGTATTTAAAAGTTAAATACAAGTGAACTGTACTTAAATGTACTGTATTGGACAAAAAAAAAAAAAGTTCAAGCCACCGTAGCAATCTGCACAGTTTAAATTTTAGCGCTTCTTTCATGTGCTACGGTACTCGCACCACAACTAGGGAATCAATGATTTAGAGTGAAAATATTTTTTTTCTTGTTTAAAAAAAAAAAAAAAGTGCTACTAATTTTGATTAGTTTAATTAATTGATGTGGATTATGACGTCATTGCAAAAAGGTGGCGTCAAGAAGCTTTGTATCTCCAAAACCATATTTTTTTCAGAACACACCAACAAAAATTGGAGAACCCCCCCCCCCAGAATCTTTGTTGAGCCATTAAAATGGTGGGGAGGGACTGACCAATAGCAAGGATTTATGAAAAATTATTAAATTGACCAAATTCGGAAATAAGAGATTTCAACCTGATGCCAGAGACATGTACTGTCTGTTGCTCTCAGCTTGTAACAATACAGAAGAGACAGTAGCAAGGTAATACTAATAATTAATAATAATATAATTTCCAGTTGAATGTGTCATTGAAACTTTGCATGAAAATGTGCATTAAACAAAGGCTACATTCCATAAATAAAAAGGTCAAACTCGTTATCAAGTGAACACAATGTATGCTGACACGGTTAGAATGCGAGGCAGAATTAACTGTTGCTGATCTGATGACTACCTCCCACTTTGTGACGTAAGCTTAGCATGAACTGAGAAGGAGCTCAACATTTTTGGCTCTATATTCATAGACACCGTTCTGGCGTAGTGAGGACGTTTCCTTTTAACATGCGGCCCGCACACCTGACACCTGACCTCTAACTACTGGCACATAGAGTTTAGGGCAATTTTGGTGAAACTTGTGCAAATTCAATTGGCAGCAAATCAAGTTGGTGGTGCACCAAGCTGTGTCTGCGAAAATACCAAAACCCAGTCTATCCCACCTCTGCGTAGATTTAGACCGTGACATGTGCTACACTTGAAGTGGGCACAAAAAGAGAGCGATGCGATGTCATAGGCTACCTATTAAACTATATCTCACCTGAACTTTTTATGATCCCATGCCTTACAATAATCTTTTTTTTTTCTTTTTTACAATAATCTAACAGTGTTTACTTACAGATGGCTACAGATTTCATTTCACTGAGAAAATTGACTTACAGGACTGCTCTTGGCATGTTGCAACATGTATTGTATCTATAAATGAAAAGTATATTCTTGGCTCCAGAGGCAGGCTTCACACATGTATCTTTACAAGCACCATGTGTAGATACTACTACTACTACTACTAACGATAATAATGATGATATATGATGATGATGTAATGTAAATTACCTTACCTTGTGTTTCCTGTGCTTTCACTGCTACAGGACAAAGCAGATAGACAATGAACAGTATTATTTTCATGTCGAATGTACCCTACCAGGAACTTTTAGAACGATTGCCCCGTTTTCGTCCTGGTCGTGCGGTCTCACCCTTTAAACTTACATATACACGTACACACGCTTGTCAACCATTAACATTACAACCACTGCCCGGTTTAAATTCTCCATTGATTTGACCTCCAATGAACAAACAGTACTCTGACCGCAGAGTCATAAATGAAACCCCGTCCCTTAACCACTCCAAGTAAAATAAAACTAGTCTGTTATGATGACGAGACAAGCAAAATGCGACCTTCAAATGCCTGTTTGTACATTTTTTTCATCTCGTAATTAGCATAAAGCTCTAAAAAAAAAAAAACTGTTTCAGAGACATGACAAACAGTGCTAATCAAGTATTCCTTTGGCTTTACAGCAACACCGAGAGCAGTGTTGGGCAAACTCGGTCCTTTATGTTTTAGATGTTTCCCTGCTCCAACGCAGCTGATTCCAATCAGCAGGATCGTTATCAGGCTTATACAGAGCTTGCTGATGAGCTGATCATATATCAGCTGTGTTGGAAAAGGGAAACATCCAAAACCTGCAGGAAACCCACCACTGACCGAGAGCAAAGTTGGGCAACTGGCAACCACACTCTGAGTGGCCCTTTAATTAATTAAAAAAGGAAGCAGGGAAAAAAAAATAGATTTTTGTTTTTAAATACAAACCCAAACAATTCTTTAATAAACGTGGATGGATATTCAATAAACGTTTTACATGAAAAAAAAATCCTAAATATGAAAAAACTGTTTTAAAAACAATAATTGCGAATGTGAATCAGCAGGTGCCGAATTGGGAATATGCAGGGGTCGACTGTAATTTAATAAAAAAAACACTAGATGGCAGATATGTTTTAGTTGCGCTTACACTGGGTCTTATATTGACCTACACTACAAAGTGATTGGGAATTTAGGTCTAGTATATTTTTTCCTGGGTTTGGAGTGAAATGCAGGACAAACCTAGTACCTCGAAAATATAAAAACTTTGTGTGAGTTGTTTTTTGTGAAAAAAAAGAACAAAATGAGTTCCCGTGCTTAATGTTGTTTTCTTGTTCAGTGTCATCCTTGAATAGTCCACAGGGTTCTCCTTGAGGAACATGATGAAATGCATATACAGAATGCTGATGTGTAGAGTTGGTATACTGTTCCATGGTCACAAAAAACAAAAAAACAAAAACACAGCTGTACAACAGTCACCTATTTGAAAATGAAGATTTTTGTTTTGCATAAGATCAGCAATTGTAAATATTGAATCGTATATATGTATTTTTCATTTAAAAAAGAGAAAGGAAAAAAGCACCTCTGCCTCATAGTTCTGAAGTTTTGTGTCAAATATTGGTTGTCCTTCTCTGGGTATCCGAAAACACATGCATGTTAAGACTCTAAATATTCCATAAAGTGCAAATGTGTGTGTGAATGTTAGTTTGTTGATATGGCCTGCAAGAGTTTAGATAGGTTGCAGCGAGTGATCCAAGTGAGCATAAGCACTATAGAAATGAATTGAAAATGTGTAATGTGTTAAAGAATGTATTTTTTCTTTCCCCCCAGTATTCTGCCATACAGCTGCACTCAGGCCTCTAATTACAGCACGGGTGTCCAAACTTTTTCATTTAAAACAGAAAAATGGAAGGTCGCTTTGAAATTCTTTAACTTTAATTTATTAAACACACTGAAATGAACCACACCAGGAATTACATATTGTTTATATTTCTCTGTTATTTTGAAAAACTTCTACACAACAGTGTTCTGTTAAAGGTGATAAGGCAAATAATTTAGGATTTTCAAGATTTTGGGGTGGCCTCCGTGCTGTAACAGTGATTAAATCCCATCTCCACATTCAAAACCAAAACAAGAGCAAAATGTAGTAAGCCAACAATATTAAAAATAATTACTTGTAGATCATTAATAGTCATAAATCAGACATTGACAGAGAGCAGGAAGTGAAAGAAACAAACAGCTTATTTGTATCTTTGCATATCTAGAAAATCTCACAGGATATGAACCAATTTATGAAATAAATAAAATTATATTTACTTGACTCTAAAGATTGACCACTAGATGCCAGCATTGAATGTTCTAAGCAGAAATGAGTGAAACCATCAGTCAAGGACTGCTTATCTCCCAGATCGCAGTTTACTGTACAAAATGGAACTGCACACCTTCTTTTGGGTTAACACTAACCAAAATATATTATTAGTTGAGCTTACCACTATTACAATTAAACTATGTTTAAATATTTGAAGAACAATTGTGTTAAACTTTGCACATAATCAAAACTATAAAAAAAAAATTAAAACAATCAAATTAAATATAATGAAAGGTGTCTCTGGTTCAAATATGGACACATACAGATATCAAATATAGGGCAACATAGTTTTATTCTTATTATTATTATCATTATTATTATTATTGTTATCATTATTTTCAATAAATAAAGACACGCCATTCACAATGTCAAATAATTTGCGTGTTTGAGTCTCTTAAAACATGCATAAGTTTGAACCAATAGGAGACGAGTGCGATATCTTACGTCACAAACAAGGGGCAGTCAGTAGTATGCCGTATTGACCGTGTGCTTGTTGGATAGTGGTATTGTACCCCGCTCGAAAGACGGTGAAGACAGACAAGGGGGCGTACCGATGAGCCGACAGTCCAACAGAAGGCAACATTGGACGAGTTTTTACGGAAGTGTTCGTATGTCAACCCAAACATTTGGCATCGTTGCCTGGGGAGGCGCGGAATAACACCGTGGACTAACGTTAGCAGCAAAGCCCAGAGAAGGCGTGTGGACACGTTTGGAAGGGAGAGTAAAGGGACGGAGCCACAGGTAGGAAGCTGTCGTGGCAGAAGATATCAAAGAGCAAGTGGGTCATGTAGATTTTAGTCTCTGACCCGAGCGACGAGTCGCAGCAGCGGAACGGCGGAGGTCGAACCCAGAGCAGAAGCGAGAAGACTGAGCACGCTGCTCCGCCTCCCCGTCCGTCCGACTGGGATCCTGGTCCCAGGAAGAGCCACAATGTCCAGGAGAAAGCAGAGCAAACCCCGACAGATCAAGCGTAAGTCAGATGAAATCACTCGTTGTTGTGTCGTTTCCAATCGTTAAACTTGTCAGACAAACTGAAGTACATCGCTTGTGTACGATCCAGAGGGGCCGCTCCATCCTAAAAGTTGATAAGTAGGACAAAGTCCAACTATAACGAGTAAGCTTTTCTACGGTAGCAGAGTTTTATTGTACCTTTTTATGGAAGACAACCTCTTGCTTGTTGTGTATTTGAAATTACATGTACACACATCCTTGAAAAGTACATTTTTTTAAGTGTCACACGTTAGTCCTGCCCCCAAGACAGACGAGAAAACACCGCAATGTTCTCATCAAAATCCTTACGTTTGCATTGGCAGTCAAAGCTGTAGCCGAGACTTCCTGTTTAATTCTGAAAACGTCAG